>NW_015388593.1:78312-88877 GCF_001527695.2 Protobothrops mucrosquamatus
AGGAAGGAAGGAAGGAAGGAAGGAAGGAAGGAAGGAAGGAAGGAAGGAAGGAAGGAACAGGGAGGAAGGAAGGAAAGAAGAGGGAAAGAAGGAAAGCCCTTGCAGAAAGTTGCCGAAGGCGCAACAGCCGGCTTTTCCTCCTACTTCCGAGGTTCGGGATTGGTGGTGGGAAAACAGCGGGAGATGCCCGGAAAGACCGCAGGTCTTGGGTCAGTTCGTCAAATTCTTGGGGGGGGGGGAGAACAAGCGAAGAGAATGCGGAGATGGAATCCTTTCCTCCCCCCCCCGCCTTTCTAATTGCAGACTTTATTGAATGAGGAAAACGCAGCAGGCAGCCGGTGTCTCCCTTGTTTTCTCGCCTTCTTTTCGTTGGTTTATTTTTTCCCCCCCTTCTTCTTAATTTCCCGGCCCACACGCTTTCAGAGACAGGATTAGCAGCAACTGTGGAGGAGATACCCAGTCGAAATGACGTGGGAGGGTGACGAACACATTTTATCTGAGGCAAATAGGACGGGGTTATCAGGCAAGGTTTCTCTACGTGTGGCTCGTGTGGAATATTAGTTTACCGAACAGCCCTGCTGCCAAGGTTTCGGGATCATACGTGCCTCGCATGTGGCACGCGTGTCGCACTTGGGAAACTTTTCCCAGACAGAGTTAAGATCCGGGAAAGTATCATGTAGGCTTCCCTTGGATTTTCCCTGGGGGGGGGGGAAGAAACCTAGAAAAATAAAGACCATCGGTTAGTGGTTGATCAGTTAGTCTTCCACTACTAGACCATCTGGGGGACGGCACAGAGGTGATTTGGGATATAAAGGTTTTAGGGCAACTGCCCATAACCCAAGTATAGCTAATAACCAGATTTACAGAGATTTATGGAAATGGGGAGACTCCAAGCGTCCTTATGGAATTCCAGCTGGGTGTTTTGAGAGGATGACTTGATAGGTATTTCTTCCCGGGGGTTTGGTGGAAAGGAGGCTGAATCGGTTTCCTATAAAGCTTGGGGCATAAAAATGTGCAGCGCGTTTGCTCACGGTTAAATCCTGCAGGAATTTCCAACAGCATCTGGCTCTTGAAAAAAAGGACCTTTTCTTGTATGGGAAGTAGAGGGAAAGTGAGAAGCAGCTAGAATGTCTCTTGACCTCTGATGAAAATGCAAATCCTGTGTGGCGAACGACCTTTCCGGCTGAAGGAGTTGATGCATCAGAAGCTTGCAGGAGACAGTTGTGCATTGCTGCTACCAGTCCTGCTACTAGGAGTGGGGAGATGGTCCTTTTAAGAGATTAACTCGAGAGAGGGAGTGGCTAAATTGGGATTGAGGGGTTGTTGTGTGGTCTAGGAAGAAAAAGAGATGCTTTCCACTCTGGAAGATGGCACACTGCTTGATGGAGGTTTAGATCTCCTGTCTGCTTTGATTTGTGCAAATTCTTGCTTCTCTACTGGAGCAGCTACCTCATTTGGGCAGTTGTAATTCTACTTTGCCATCTTGCCTGGTCACTGAAATATGATTTTGCTCCCTGTAGGGGCTAGCTGTAGCTGTTCACCTGTGCGATGCAAATTTGGCTTGGCTTGGACTCTGGCCCTTTTGACAGCCTTCTTCCCACCAGAAGGGAATTAGATCCTTCCCATAATTTTATGAAAGCACCGTTCGGCATGTGCAATGGTCTCCAGTCTCTGGTTTCCACGCTTAGTGACTATGCTCTCTGAACAGTTCCCCCCCCCCCAACAGCGTTCACATTCCATTAATTGAATTGCATTTCTCCACTGCTGTTTATTTGCTGGTTGCTAAGCATCTCTTACATTTGCATGTGGGGTACGAATCTTCTTGACATGGCTGCAACCCAGGTCCAGTCAAACATGTGTGCAACAGAATGAAGTGACAATGTGGAGGTCAAATGAATTGAAATATTTCAGACCACAGGGGGTGGTGAGGGAATCCGGCTTGGGAGGCTTTCTGATGGAGGTGGGGGGACTCAGTTGCGCAACAGAGAATGAGCTGGCGTTCTCCCTTATGCGCTGTTCGTTCCGTGCGGGGAATCCTTACTCTCAGAGACTGGGATCTAAAAATAATCTAGAGATCTTTGGATATTTAAAACCCCCAGATTGTACTGTATCTTTGTTTCTTTTTTTGGTGATCTTCTCTCTCTCTCTGTGGAGAGAGCTTGACTTCAACCCTGGAGGAGGAATTGTTGACCTTTCTGATACCTGTGAATTCCACCAGATGCTGGTCCTAATGACTGAATTCAGCAGTTGGAATGAGGGATTGTAGTCCAGCTCCATCAGCAGGGCTGCTGGAGGCCCACCTGTGTTTGGAAAAGTTGAACTTATTTAATTATGATACCATCCCAAGGCTGTGATAATTGAGGAAAGTCAAGGTTCTTGTACTAAACGTTGGACCTGTCAGAGCTGGTCACCTGCAGTGGTGGTGGGGGTCACTGCAGCTCTGATGAAAAGAGTTGGCTTAGTCCCAGCCACTAATGAAGAGAGGTTGGGAAATATAATCCAGCGTTTTTAGAGGAAACCCCCCCCCCCCCTATTTTTCTTCTCACTACAAAGCTGAACAACGTACCATCAGGTTAATGATTCTCTGGGTTGTGTAGGAAAGTACACCAAGCCAGATCTGGCTGGATTTGATGACTGAAAAGGCACACTGAAATACAATCAATCTGGGCAAGAAGGTCTATTTGGACCGTCTGGGTTCTTCTCAGCTTCTTTTCAGCATTGCACCACAGTCAGATCAACCTCAGCCAGCTCTTCTCTCTGGTTTGAAGAATCCATGCCTACCTTGCTTCTCCCTCTCTCCTGTCCCTCATATTAGGGTGCTGCTGTGCCAGGAACATAGGGGTTCGAGGTGCTAGTGACACATGGTGTAGGGTGGTGAATTCTTCTTGGGAAGCCAGTGCTGCATAATCCACTGGTGGTCTGGCCCATCCCACAATTGAATCTCCCCCTCCCCTCCTTTATTGGCCAATGCTACCGAGTAGAATATTCTGTCTGCAGCTATGAATCATGTCATGCAGCCTCGGCTGACTCAACAGCCTTTAGATGCCTTGAACTACGTTTCCCATCAATGCCAAGGAGTAGGGCTGCTGGAGACAGCAGGAGCCTTGCTTGGTTGACCAAGCCTAGCTTAATGGAGACTCCCACAGGTAGAGGCAACCTCTGTATTCCAGATGTGGAAGTTGAAGGAGGAGAGATGCCATTATTTGTTTTGCTGTTGTTTAGGGTTCTCTGTGCTTATGCTGAACTTCAGGGATCTGGTTTGGGGTGGGTCACACATTTTAGTTCTCCTTTTCTTAGGGTGGAGGAGTTTAGAAGTTGTCCACCTAGGCAACTGTCAGTTCTAGTCCCATTCTCACAGGGTTGTTGTTATGGGGAAAATAGGAGAATAAGGAGTAAAAGGTATGTCTTTCCAACGATCCAACGATCCTGCAGGCCTGCAAGATGCAGGTATATCCAAGGATGGAGAAAAAGAATGGAAATCAAAGTCGGACTTCATGGGAGATGGATGCATTTTATGTTGAAAGTGATATTTAGGAAACAACCCATCTTTCAGTTAAGTAGCCTGCCACACTGGGCTACTTAAAAAGTAGCAAAGGTGGGATAAAAATCTAATCACTCAATCAAATGACTAAATAAAAATCAGGATTGGGAATAAGAAAACCGGGTTGTTTCCTAATAATCACTTTCAACATAAAACGCATCCATCTCAAATGAAGTCCGACTTTGATTTCCATTGTATTTATCCATGCTCGGATATATCAGCATCTCGCGGGCCTGCAGGATCGTTGTAAAGACAGGAGGTAAAGTAGTGCATGCAAAAATATTTTCTAGGATTTTTTTTTTCTGCTAGTCTGTGCGTCTAAGGGATTGGATGTCTCTTTTTCCCCCATATGCTGAAATAGAAAACCACTAGAGCAGAGGTCTTCAAACTAGGCCCTTTGATGACTTGAGGACTTCAATTCCCAGAATTCCTCAGCCAAGCACACGTGCCTGGCTGAGGAATTCTGGAAGTTGAAGTCCATAAGTCACCAAAGGGCCAAGTTTGAAGACTCCTGCCCTAGAGAATGGGTGAAGTTCTTATTCTCTGAGAATGAATAAACCTGCCGTATCCATCAGTTTCAGAAAAAGGCTTTTCTTGAAATAATAATAATAATAATAATAATAATAATAATAATAATAATAATAATAATAAGAATAATAATAATAATAATAATAATAATAATAAGAAGAAGAAGAAGAAGAAGAAGTCTTGAACTTTTCTTCTGTGAAATGGGCTTATATACAAGTCCATTTCCTTGACATATAACTAGTTCCTTAGCGACGGTTCGAAGTTACAACCAACCTGAAAAAGGGGACTTAATGACTGGGATCCAAAGTTTTGACAGCGGCCCCACCCCCTCTGGGGGTCATGTGACTGCACTTTGGGGGCTCCCCAAATGCAGCTGCGTTTATGGCTATTTGCAGCATCCCCCGCTCGCGTGACTGTATTTTCCCTTCTTCTGGTACTTCTGATTTTCAGCAAACCCACACCATAGCGGTCAATGGGTTCCTTTAATGACGGCAGAGTTCGCTTAACCACCGCCGCAAAAAAAGTCATAAAATCAAGTCTGTCACATGACTGACCCATTTTTGCATCTGTCACGACCATAACGGTCAGCGTCCATTGCGGTTGTAACTCAAGGACTACTTGTATTGTAGATGAAATGGGTGGGCCTCTGAAAACCTTCTTGGCATACTTCTCCCCAAAAAAAAGTCCATGGGGGATGTAGCACATTCAATGGAGGCCTTTCCCCTCAGGGCTGCTTAGAGAGAGAGAGAGACCAAGTGGTTAAGTTCAAACAATGGCTTAAGCCATACCAGGGTTTAGCAGGAGGTGGGTTTAGATGTCTTCTATGGTCCTTTCCAACTCTACGATTCTGTGTGAGGTGAAAGAGGCTCTATCCGCCTCTGAAGGTGGACCAGACCTGAAAATGGCTTGAGGCCAGGTTATTTAAAGGACCACCTCTCCCCCGGCCCACCAGGATGGGAAGGCAGGGCACGTTATGAGATTCCCACCAATTAGGGATTCCCACCAATTAGGGACCATCACCGGGCCGCAGCATGCCAGCAACCGGTCTGCACAAACAAGCAAAGCCCCATCCGTGGGATGCATGCAGCACACAAAACCACACACCCTCCGGTCCATGGAAAAACCTCTCTCCACGGAACCAGTCCCTGGTGCCCAAAAGGTTGGGGACCTCTACTCTAGTGGGACCACAAAAAAGGGCCTTCTCGGTGGTGGCCCCTTCTTTCTAGACCATCATTCCCTCTGAGATACGATTGGCTTTGACCCTGCTGCTTTTGCAAATGGCCCTAAAAACACGGCTTTGTCATGCGGGCCCGGGGACCACGAATTTAGATGGTACTAATCAAGATTTGATTATGTTATTGCTGCCATTGGGAAGTGTGGTGTGGTGGAGGTTTTTTTTTTTAATGGGTTTTTATTATCGGGTAGATTTTTTTAAAAATTGTTGTAAACTGCCTTTACACTCGTGTGTGAATTGGGCAGCTGTATAAATTAGTCTAATATAAATTAATTAATAGAACCCAGTCACCCTCCCACCCCCAGAAGTCTAGAATCACACTTTATGAACAGGAACATAATAGCCACAACTTCTAAAGTGTGATTGTGCTTTTCCTCCCCTTCCTCCTTATACCCCAGTGAGACAGGGATGGGGGCCAAACCTAACTCTCTCCTTTACCCTGCCTTTATTCCCAGAACTTAAGCAATTTCATCTTTCATCCTTTTCTTCTTTGATTACATACCAGTTTCTGAACACTTGCCTCTAGGCCATCTCTCTATAGGCCCTACCTGACATCTCTGATGTCTGACATGTCTGAAATGGTATAGGGTTTCCTGCCTAAGCAGGGGGTTGGACTAGAAGACCTCCAAGATCCCTTCCAACTCTGTTATTCTATTCTATTCTATTCTATTCTATTCTATTCCATCCCAAAATTCTATTCTATTCTATTCTATTCTATTCCACCCCAAAATTCTATTCTATTCTATTCTATTCTATTCTATTCTATTCTATTCTATTCTATTCTATTCTATTCTATTCTATTCTATTCTTATCCCATCCCATCCCATCCCATCCCATCCTATCCTATCCTATCCTATCCTATCCTATCCTATCCTTTTGAAGCATCTGCTTCTACCTGATGCTGCTTTATACTGCTTTTTTTCCCCGTTTTAAAAAAAAACAACAACCATGTTATCTCCCCTCCTTCATCCTAAGCCTGATGATGTCACGGTGCCGTGTAGCTAACCAGGCCAAGTTCTGCAATGACATCATGGGGAAATCCCTCTTGTTCTGACTCACTCTGAAGGAATCCGAGGGGAGAAGACACATCTTCTCTTTTGATTTCCTTGACGCTAAAGCGAAGCTTCCTCTGGAGCTAGCTGGTTTGTAAGGCAGGAGAAGACTTCTGCTGGGATTTATCTACAGAAGGTGGGCAGAAGGTGGGAAGGGGGGGTGGCATACCTGAATCTGAAGTTTGGGTATAGCTTTCAACATAAGAGGTGTGTGTGTGTGTGTGTGTATCATTTCACTTCTTATCCCTGCCTTTTTGCTTGCATCGTGGCCAAGAAGCACGGCTCTAGATTAGTGTTCTTCAACCTTGGCCGCTTGAAGCTGGGTGGACTTCAATTCCCAGAATTCCCCAGCCAGCCAGGAGAATTCTGCCAGTTGAAGTCCACCCATCTTCAACCTGCCCTAGTTGAGAAATGCTGCTCTAGAAGTGCCTGTAGTAAGGACAGGCCAACAGGTGCCCCATTCCCCAAACGCCGCTGTGTTAAATGTAGGCAGTGAAAACATTTTATGAAATTTGCCCTCCCCAATTGATCAGCTTGCAAAATGGTATTTGCCCGTTCATCTTGGCGAAGGGGGTGATGGTTGAGGTTTAGTTGACATAGGTAACCAGTTCGTCTATTTGGAATAAGCAGTCTGGCTTTGCGTATGCCTTGTCCCGGAGCATCATAGAGCAGAATTGGGAACGAGCATCTGTTGCGGCTCACATCCGCACCCTTTGTGGACTTTGTTGAGAAGCTCTGTTCGAGGTAGTGTGCTTTGCGCCAGAGAGGTGCATTGCACCACAGAGCAGCCTGGATCTTCTCGTACAGATGTTTCTGCTGCCTTCTAGCAGCCTGTTGAGGAGCTCTGAAAATCAGAAGGAAGGGAGGGGGTTCCTTGCCTGCATGGTGTATCCTCTGCAACCAGCAGTCTCAAATATCTGGCTTAGCATAGCAGGAGATCTGCAGAGGATAGGGAGGGCTGTCCTTGCTTATCCTGTCATGTGAATGTGTCTGATTGTGGTTTCCTTGATAAACCATTCTTAAATAATCCCTATCTTGGTGTGAAAGTTGTATAAATTGTATAATAAGCAATGAACTGCCAAAACATATCTTGGACTATGTTGAGACTTCCATAGAACATTTATGTCTGTCCTGGGTCTCTATCTCTCTACCTCTACCTCTACCTCTACCTCTACCTCTACCTCTACCTCTATCTATCTATCTATCTATCTATCTATCTATCTATCTATCTATCTATCTATCTATCTATCTATCTATCTATCTATCTATCTATCTATCTATCTATCTATCTATCATCTATCTATCTAGAGGTGAAGACTCTCGCCTCCCCCTCGGAAGGTTGAAAGTTCAATCCTAGGCAGAGACAGAGGGCGCAAAGAGAAAATATTTGCTGCAAACTGTGCATGGGTGACAGGAAGGGCATCTGGCCAGTAAACGCTCAGCTCCATTCAGTCACCTCCACCTCGTCCTGACCCCAACCTGAAGCATTACAGCAAGGGTCCCCAACCCCTAGTCCATGGACCAGTACCGGGCTGTGGCATGCCAGCAACCGGTCCGCACAAACAAACAAAGCCCCATCCATGGGATGCAGGCAGCACACAAAACTACGCAGTCCGTGAAAAAACCTCTCTCCATGGAACCAGTCCCTGGTGCCCAAAAGGTTGGGGATCTCTGCATTACAGGGTCATAAAAATAAAAAATGGCCCAGACAGTCTCTATGCATGTGAATTTGTAGAGGGCTTTTGTACAATCAAGGTTGGAGGGGAAGCCTCTCCCTGGTAGCGTTAATACTGGCACGTTTGGACTTTATCACTGAAAATGCTGCCTTCTGCAACTCCTCTCTTCTCCATGAATACAGAACGGACCCTTCAGGTGACATCCAATCAATACGTGTCAGGACTCCTGATTTGCTGATTCGAAGACTCACATGCAGCATTTCGCCCAAATGGATGCAAAGCAGATTCAGGGAGCTGCTTTTGCGATCCTCAGCAATTCATGCGCTTGAGGGAGTGAGAAGCACATTTATTTTCGGTCTTCCTCGAAATCAGGCTGAGCATTGGCAGAGGAGACACACTGTCCATGCTCCTGCACCGGAAGGCATTAGCGCTTGGAGAGATTAACCTCATTTTGTTCTAGCTGGGCAATTCTTCTTCTTTTTCCCCCCTGAAACACTTAACAAACATCATCAACCTGATTTTACTTTTGTGGCCTGGGAAAACTTTTCCCTGACATGACATCCACCAAGCAGTCCATTTATTTGCATGATGTGTATGGTTACCTGACTTTCACAGTTGTGACTTTGAGCAGCTTTTATTTGGTTAGCCACATAAAGCAGTAGATTTAAGACCACGGCCCCCAATCTTTTGGGTATCATGGACCAGTTCCGTGGAGAAAATTTTTACCGTGGACCAGAAGGAGCGCGGTTTCATATGCTGCCTGCATCCCACAGATGGGGCTTTGCTTGTTTGTGTGGCCTGGTTTCTGGCATGCCTGGCCCGGTGCTGGTCCATAGACCGGGGGCTGGGGATCCCTGATCTAAGACATCATGCAAAGTTCTCACTTAAGAAGGAAGTCACAACATCTCCAGTTCAAAATAATTCCAGGATGGGCTCATGCAATGTTCCCCTAGAACCAGTTTGGTCTAGTAGTGAAGGCACCAGGCTAGACATCAGGAGACTGAATTACTCACATTTTTCCCCCCAACTATGATCAACAATATTGGATTGCTTGAGGAACACATGGCTGAGGAATCTCAAGAATGTCTCATGGGTCTTGCTCCCACTTGGTTAGACTAAGATTGCCTGCAGGATGGATTGGAGTTTTGGGAAAGACTGTTCTGTGTCTTCCTGGCCATCCTTGGTCATGAAGATTGCTGAATGTTGGACAGATGTCACAGATGGTCATTCTGTATTTGCATCTTGGACTCTATGTCCTCTTTGCTGCAGTGGCCAACTTGGCCCACCCTCTTACTTCCACTGGCAGAGCCTACCTACAAACCAGGAGATACCTGATTGAGGGTTGCTTCCCAGACTCACCCTTTGTAATGTTGGCTGAAAGGTGTTTGTGGACTGTGGGGGGGGGAGAGGTCATTGGCTACTTTCCTACAGTAACATTTCTTGGGATTGAGAAGAATGTGAATCTATCTGCTTCAAAAGACAGGCTAGATTGCTCTGGTTCCTTTGGATTACTTTTCAGGCTTGATCAAGCCTCGTTCTTGCATCTATGGAGATTCTCAATCATCCTCTTGAGCTGTTTTCTGAATTGCATGACGTGGCCATCTCATTCTCTGTGTATTTATATACTGCCCCAGGGTGCTTTTTACAGCATTGTCTCTGAACGGTTTGCAAATGTCGGGCTATTGCCTCCAACAATCTGGGCCCTCATTTTACCGACCTCGGAAGGATGGAAGGCTGAGTCAACCTTGAGCCCGGTCAGGATTGAACTCCAGACTGTGGGCAGAGTTAGCCTGCAATACTGCATTCTAGTCACTGCGCCAGCAGGGCTTTTGGATGATGGGCCTTGTGTTTCCAACAACATCTGGGGATCCAAAGATGGGAGAGACTGTTCCAGAAAAATATGTGGCCACTCCAGAGAGCCAAAACCATCAGCATCATCGTTTGGACTTACCAAACAAAATGGAAGGCACTTTCAGCCTGATTACTGCTGTGCCTTTGTGAAGGAGGATACGTCCTCTTCCTGCAGGGTGTTAGGCTGATCTGCAGAGGATGTTGCTGGAATCACACTTTTCCTTCTCTTAACAGCATTTTCCATGCTGTGGCTGCCTTTTCTGTAGCTTGGATGGTGTGACCTTGAGGCTAACGCTTGCCCTCTGCACATTCTCCATCAGTCATTCTGTGGGACTTTAAAAGCAGGAGCAGCGCATCAAAGAGCTGCTTCAACTCCCCCTCCCCCTCCCCTCCCCTCCCCTCCCTTCCCGGAGGCTGCTTTGCAAAAGCAGAGTAAGGAAGGTCATTGCTCTTGGACTTGCAGGGATGCTGGCCTCTGTTGTAGGAGCTGGCCGACGTGATAGCCGGGGTGGCGGTTGGGACCCCCAGACTTATGGTCTTGGGGGATTTCAACCTGCCATCGGTGGGTGGGGCGTCGGCGGCAGCTCAGGAGTTCTTGGCTTCCATGACGGCCTTGGACTTGACCCAATTAATTCATGCTCCCACTCACACGGGTGGACACACGCTGGATCTAATTTTTGTCT
>NW_015388593.1:90799-99348 GCF_001527695.2 Protobothrops mucrosquamatus
CGAACTACCCCCCGAGATCCGGATGATTCCGGATCTCCTTACTTTCCGCCGCGCCCTCAAGACATGGCTTTTTCAGCAAGCGGGCCTGGCCTAGGGAGGATTTTAAATCGGGTTTTTAAATCGGGTTTTAAGAATAACTTTAATTGCACAACTTTAAATATTGGTTTAATTTGGTTTTATCTGGTGGGGGGTTGTAAATTTGTCTATGTTTTTAAATATGTTGTGAGCCGCCCTGAGTCCCGTTGGGAGAAGGGCGGGATATAAATCAAATAAAAGATAAAAGATAAAGATAAAGCTTGCCAGAAGAAGGCCAAGAAAAGACCCATCAGCTCTTATAGGTCATGAATGCAAACTCCTCTGGGCAATTGGAGAGTTCTGGTTTTTGGGACACAAGGTGTAAAATCTCTCCTTTTCCACATGATTGCTTAGCTAACCCTACCTTTCTAAGTGGCTGTACGGTGCCTCATAGCTGGCCAGCAGTGCGGGTCCAGTCAGATTTGACTACTGGTGGGACGTGTAATCCTCAGAATGGAAAGCTCTCAATTTCCCAGCTTCTTTCTGGGCAGCTATGATGGGTTTTCTTTGTCTGACATTTTCACAAGACAAGGGGCCTTGGAAAGTCCAGACTTCACTCACAGCCACGAGTTGTGCTGGTAACTGCTACCTTAGCTGGCCTTTTAAGCATTGGCTGAACTTTCAGCTTAGATTAGAATAGAATAAAGCTGGAAGGGACCTTGGAGGTCTTCTGGTCCAGCCCCCTACTCAAGCAGGAGAACCTATACCATCTCAGACAGGTGAATGTCTAATCTCTTCTTGAAAATCTCCAGTGATGGAGCGCCCATGATTTCTGGAGGCAAGCTATTCCACCGGTTGATTGTCTTCACTGTCAGGAAGTTTCTCCTTAATTCCAGGTTGCTTCTCTCCTTGACCAGTTTCCAACCATTGTTTCTCATCCTTCCCTCTGGTGCTTTGGTGAACAGCCTGTCATGTCTCCCCTATTTCTTCTTTTCTTTAGACTAGCCAAACCCAAGTCCTGCAGCTGTTCTTCATATGTTTTAGTCCCCAGGNGGAACCAGTCCCTGGTGCCCAAAAGGTTGGGGACCTCTACTCTAGTGGGACCACAAAAAAGGGCCTTCTCGGTGGTGGCCCCTTCTTTCTAGACCATCATTCCCTCTGAGATACGATTGGCTTTGACCCTGCTGCTTTTGCAAATGGCCCTAAAAACACGGCTTTGTCATGCGGGCCCGGGGACCACGAATTTAGATGGCACTAATCAAGATTTGATTATGTTATTGCTGCCATTGGGAAGTGTGGTGTGGTGGAGGGTTTTTTTTTAATGGGTTTTTATTATCGGGTAGATTTTTTAAAAAATTGTTGTAAACTGCCTTTACACTCGTGTGTGAATTGGGCAGCTGTATAAATTAGTCTAATATAAATTAATTAATAGAACCCACTCACCCTCCCTCCCCCAGAAGTCTAGAACCACACTTTATGAACAGGAACATAATAGCCACAACTTCTAAAGTGTGATTGTGCTTTTCCTCCCCTTCCTCCTTATACCCCAGTGAGACAGGGATGGGGGCCAAACCTAACTCTCTCCTTTACCCTGCCTTTATTCCCAGAACTTAAGCAATTTCATCTTTCATCCTTTTCTTTTTTGCTTACATATCAGTTTCTGAACACTTGCCTCTCAGCCATCTCTCCATAGGCCCTACCTGACATCTCTGATGTCTGACATGTCTGAAACGGTATAGGGTTTCCTGCCTAAGCAGGGGGTTGGACTAGAAGACCTCCAAGGTCCCTTCCAACTCTGATATTCTATTCTATTCTATTCTATTCTATTCTATTCTATTCTATTCTATATTCTATTCTATTCTATTCTATTCTATTCTATTCTATTCTATTGTTATCCCATCCCATCCCAGCCTATCCCAGCCCAGCCCAGCCCAGCCCAGCCCAGCCCATCCCAGCCCATCCCATCCCAACCCATCCCATCCCATCCCAGCCCATCCCATCCCATCCCATCCTATCCTATCCTATCCTATCCTATCCTATCCTATACTTTTGAAGCATCTGCTTCTACCTGATGCTGCTTTATACTGCTTTTTTTCCCCGTTTAAAAAAAAAAAATACAACCATGTTATCTCCCCTCCTTCATCCTAAGCCTGATGATGTCACGGTGCCGTGTAGCTAACCAGGCCAAGTTCTGCAATGACATCATGGGGAAATCCCTCTTGTTCTGACTCACTCTGAAGGAATCCGAGGGGAGAAGACACATCTTCTCTTTTGATTTCCTTGACGCTAAAGCGAAGCTTCCTCTGGAGCTAGCTGGTTTGTAAGGCAGGAGAAGACTTCTGCTGGGATTTATCTACAGAAGGTGGGCAGAAGGTGGGAAGAGGGGGTGGCATACCTGAATCTGAAGTTTGGGTATAGCTTTCAACATAAGAGGTGTGTGTGTGTGTGTGTGTGTGTGTATCATTTCACTTCTTATCCCTGCCTTTTTGCTTGCATCGTGGCCAAGAAGCACGGCTCTAGATTAGTGTTCTTCAACCTTGGCCGCTTGAAGCTGGGTGGACTTCAATTCCCAGAATTCCCCAGCCAGCCAGGAGAATTCTGCAAGTTGAAGTCCACCCATCTTCAACCTGCTCTAGTTGAGAAATGCTGCTCTAGAAGTGCCTGTAGTAAGGACAGGCCAACAGGTGCCCCATTCCCCAAACGCCGCTGTGTTAAATTTAGGCAGTGAAAACATTTTATGAGATTTGCCCTCCCCAATTGATCAGCTTGCAAAATGGTATTTGCCTGTTCATCTTGGCGAAGGGGGCGATGGTTGATGTTTAGTTGACATAGGTAACTAGTTCGTCTATTTGGAATAAGCAGTCTGGCTTTGCGTATGCCTTGTCCCGGAGCATCATAGAGCAGAATTGGGAACGAGCATCTGTTGTGGCTCACATCCGCACCGTTTGTGGACTTTGTTGAGAAGCTCTGTTCGAGGTAGTGTGCTTTGCGCCAGAGAGGTGCATTGCACCACAGAGCAGCCTGGATCTTCTCGTACAGATGTTTCTGCTGCCTTCTAGCAGCCTGTTGAGGAGCTCTGAAAATCATAAGGAAGGGAGGGGGTTCCTTGCCTGCATGGTGTATCCTCTGCAACCAGCAGTCTCAAATATCTGGCTTAGCATGGCAGGAGATCTGCAGAGGATAGGAAGGGCTGTCCTTGCTTATCCTGTCATGTGAATGCGTCTGATTGTGGTTTCCTTGATAAACCGTTCTTAAATAATCCCTATCTTGGTGTGAATGTTGTATAAATTGTATAATAAGCAATGAACTGCCAAAACATATCTTGGACTATGTTGAGACTTCCATAGAACATTTATGTCTGTCCTGGGTTTCTATCTCTCTATCTCTATCTCTCTATCTCTCTATCTCTCTATCTCTCTATCTCTCTATCTCTCTATCTCTCTCTCTATCTATCTATCTATCTATCTATCTATCTATCTATCTATCTATCTATCTATCTATCTATCTATCTATCTATCTATCTATCATCTATCTATCTAGAGGTGAAGACTCTCGCCTCCCCCTCGGAAGGTTGAAAGTTCAATCCTAGGCAGAGACAGAGGGCGCAAAGAGAAAATATTTGCTGCAAACTGTGCATGGGTGACAGGAAGGGCATCTGGCCAGTAAACGCTCAGCTCCATTCAGTCGCCTCCACCTCGTCCTGATCCCAACCTGAAGCATTACAGCAAGGGTCCCCAACCCCTAGTCCATGGACCAGTACCGGGCTGTGGCATGCCAGCAACTGGTCCGCACAAACAAGCAAAGCCCCATCCATGGGATGCAGGCAGCACACAAAACTACGAAGTCCGTGAAAAAAACCTCTCTCCATGGAACCGGTCCCTGGTGCCCAAAAGGTTGGGGATCTCTGCATTACAGGGTCATAAAAATAAAAAATGGCCCAGACAGTCTCTATGCATGTGAATTTGTAGAGGGCTTTTGTACAATCAAGGTTGGAGGGGAAGCCTCTCCCTGGTAGAGTTAATACTGGCACGTTTGGACTTTATCACTGAAAATGCTGCCTTCTGCAACTCCTCTCTTCTCCATGAATACAGAACGGACCCTTCAGGTGACATCCGATCAATACGTGTCAGGACTCCTGATTTGCTGATTCGAAGACTCACATGCAGCATTTCGCCCAAATGGATGCAAAGCAGATTCAGGGAGCTGCTTTTGCGATCCTCAGCAATTCATGCGCTTGAGGGAGTGAGAAGCACATTTATTTTCGGTCTTCCTCGAAATCAGGCTGAGCATCGGCAGAGGAGACACAGTGTCCATGCTCCTGCACCGGAAGGCATTAGCGCTTGGAGAGATTAACCTCATTTTGTTCTAGCTGGGCAATTCTTCTTCTTTTTCTCCCCTGAAACATTTAACAAACATCATCAACCTGATTTTATTTTTGCGGCCTAGGAAAAGTTTTCCCCTGACATGACATCCACCAAGCAGTCCACTTATTTGCATGATGTGTATGGTTACCTGACTTTCACAGTTGTGACTTTGAGCAGCTTTTATTTGGTTAGCCACATAAAGCAGTAGGTTTAAGACCGCGGCCCCCAATCTTTTGGGTATCATGGACCAGTTCCATGGAGAGAAGTTTTTCCGTGGACCAGAAGGAGCGTGGTTTCGTGTGCTGCCTGCATCCCACGGATGGGGCTTTGCTTGTTCGTGTGGCCTGGTTTCTGCAATGCCCCGGCCCGGTGCTGGTCCACAGACCGGGGGTTGGGGATCCCTGATCTAAGACATCATGCAAAGTTCTCACCTAAGAAGGAAGCCACAACATCTCCACTTCAAAATAATTCCAGGATAGGCTCATGCAATGTTCCCCTAGAACCAGTTTGGTCTAGTAGTGAAGGCATCAGGCTAGACATCAGGAGACTGAATTACTCACATTTTTTCCCCCAACTATGATCAACAATATTGGATTGCTTGAGGAACATGTGGCTGAGGAATCTCAAGAATGTCTCATGGGTCTTGCTCCCACTTGGTTAGACTAAGATTGCTGGCAGGATGGATTGGAGTTTTGGGAAAGACTGTTCTGTGTCTTCCTGGCCATCCTTGGTCATGAAGGTTGCTGAATGTTGGACAGGTGTCACAGATGGTCATTCTGTATTTGCATCTTGGACTCTATGTCCTCTTTGCTGCAGTGGCCAACTTGGCCCACCCTCTTACTTCCACTGGCAGAGCCTAGCTACAAACCAGGAGATACCTGATTGAGGGTTGCTTCCCAGACTCACCCTTTGTAATGTTGGCTGAAAGGTGTTTGTGGACTGTGGGGGGAGGGAGGTCATTGGCTACTTCCCTACAGTAACATTTCTTGGGATTGAGAAGAATGTGAATCTATCTGCTTCAAAAGACAGGCTAGATTGCTCTGGTTCCTTTGGATTACTTTTCAGGCTTGATCAAGCCTCGTTCTTGCATCTATGGAGATTCTCAATCATCCTCTTGAGCTGTTTTCTGAATTGCATGACGTGGCCATCTCATTCTCTGTGTATTTATATACTGCCCCAGGGTGCTTTTTACAGCATTGTCTCTGAACGGTTTGCAAATGTCGGGCTATTGCCTCCAATAATCTGGGCCCTCATTTTACCGACCTCGGAAGGATGGAAGGCTGAGTCAACCTTGAGCCCGGTCAGGATCGAACTCCAGACTGTGGGCAGAGTTAGCCTGCAATACTGCATTCTAGTCACTGCGCCAGCAGGGCTTTTGGATGATGGGCCTTGTGTTTCCAACAACATCTGGGGATCCAAAGATGGGAGAGACTGTTCCAGAAAAATATGTGGCCACTCCAGAGAGCCAAAACCATCAGCATCATCATTTGGACTTACCAAACAAAATGGAAGGCACTTTCAGCCTGATTACCGCTGTGCCTTTGTGAAGGAGGATACGTCCTCTTCCTGCAGGGTGTTAGGCTGATCTGCAGAGGATGTTGCTGGAATCACACTTTTCCTTCTCTTAACAGCATTTTCCATGCTGTGGCTGCCTTTTCTGTAGCTTGGATGGTGTGACCTTGAGGCTAACGCTTGCCCTCTGCACATTCTCCATCAGTCATTCTGTGGGACTTTAAAAGCAGGAGCAGCGCATCGAAGAGCTGCTTCAACTCCCCCTCCCCCTCCCCTCCCCTCCCCTCCCTTCCCGGAGGCTGCTTTGCAAAAGCAGAGTAAGGAAGGTCATTGCTCTTGGACTTGCAGGGATGCTGGCCTCTGTTGTAGGAGCTTGCCAGAAGAAGGCCAAGAAAAGACCCATCAGCTCTTATAGGTCATGAATGCAAACTCCTCTGGGCAATTGGAGAGTTCTTGTTTTTGGGACACAAGGTGTAAAATCTCTCCTTTTCCACATGATTGCTTAGCTAACCCTACCTTTCTAAGTGGCTGTATGGTGCCTCATAGCTGGCCAGCAGTGCGGGTCCAGTCAGATTTGACTACTGGTGGGACGTGTAATCCTCAGAATGGAAAGCTCTCAATTTCCCAGCTTCTTTCTGGGCAGCTTTGATGGGTTTTCTTTGTCTGACATTTTCACAAGACAAGGGGCCTTGGAAAGTCCAGACTTCACTCACAGCCACGAGTTGTGCTGGTAACTGCTACCTTAGCTGGCCTTTTAAGCATTGGCTGAACTTTCAGCTTAGATTAGAATAGAATAAAGCTGGAAGGGACCTTGGAGGTCTTCTGGTCCAGCCCCCTGCTCAAGCAGGAGAACCTATACCATCTCAGACAGGTGAATGTCTAATCTCTTCTTGAAAATCTCCAGTGATGGAGCGCCCATGATTTCTGGAGGCAAGCTATTCCACTGGTTGATTGTCTTCACTGTCAGGAAGTTTCTCCTTAATTCCAGGTTGCTTCTCTCCTTGACCAGTTTCCAACCATTGTTTCTCATCCTTCCCTCTGGTGCTTTGGTGAACAGCCTGTCATGTCTCCCCTATTTCTTCTTTTCTTTAGACTAGCCAAACCCAAGTCCTGCAGCTGTTCTTCATATGTTTTAGTCCCCAGGCCTTTGATCATCTTAGTTGCTCTTCTCTGAATTTTTTCCAAACTCCCAACATCTTTTTTGTGACATGATGACCAAAATTGGCTGCAGTATTCGAGGTATGGTCTTACTAGGGCTTTGTAAAGCAGTACTAGTACTTCGCGTGATCTTGATTCTATGCCTCTGTTTATACAACCCAGGATTATATTAGCTTTTTTGGTTGCTGCTGCACACTGCTGGCTCATAGTCAAGTGATCATCCACAGCTTGTCCTGGGCCATCTTCTGACTTGCATGACCTGACCATTTTCAGCAGCAGTATATCAGCTTTGGCAACATGCTCACCAATTTGCAAAAGTGGGCAGGTCACGGTGGGTTAGTCTACGGGCCTGATAACCTAATTGCATTTAGGAGATTTCTTGTGATCTCCACCCATGGTAGCCGACAACTTTGGAGACATTTCTGTCTCTGAAGTGAGATCTACTTTAGAATTGACAATTGGTGAGGTTCAACAGCTTCTCCTTGAGGTGGAATAGCTGAGGAACGGTCCCTTTTTTGTTTGTTTGTTTCTTGCAGATATGTTGTTAAGGTAGCTGTTGATTTGGGCCTAGTGCTTTGCCTGAATCCAGATGGTAGTTTTTAAACCATGTATGTTTTTGCGCCCTATGGAAATGCAGCCAGTTTTGATTTTTTTTCAAAAAACTGTAATCGGTGAATACAGTCGGTGTCTCAGGAAGATAAATGAATGGTGTGTCTTAAGATACTGTGACAAGTTATTTCACTAGCTTCTTTCTCCATTTGCTATTAACTACACCAAATGAGCCTTAACTTTTCTGGGTACCTTCAAAAATGTATCTGACCTCAGCCTGCAGAATTTTAGCTGCTTGGCACTTTTCAGAGGTACATCTCTGGGGCAGCAAATTGGAAAAGATGGACTGTTTTTCCATTTACTGTGAACAGGATTATAATGCCTTTTCTATGTGCCCTGTGGAACACCCTTCTCCTTATACTCAGGAGTTCCCTTATCCTTTTAACCTTCCACAAATCCCCTAAGAAAGGTTAAGCCTCCCTTTAACCATCCTGAGATCCAGGAGACACTTCATCTTTTAACCTTCCACAAAGCTGTGAAGAGCTGGCTGTTCCAAGATAGGGTGAAATCAGAGCTGGAAGTTGATTGTGTTGACTGCATCAAAGGAGAGGGGTTGTTTCTGTTGTTATTCTTTTACGATGTTTGGCTTGATGTAACTGTTGTGAGCCACCTAGAGTTCTGTTTTCAAAATGGGCTACCATGCAAGTCTGATAGATAGATAGACAGACAGACAGACAGAGACAGAGAGATAGAAAGACATTGATAGATAGTAGATAGATAGAAAGACAGATACAAACAGATAATAGATAATAGATAGAGATGGATGGATGGATGGATAGATATAGTAGATGATAGATAGATAGATAGACAGACAAACAGACAGACACAGACAGACAGATGATAGAAAACAGATAGATAGAGATGGATGGACGGACGGACGGACGGACGGAC
>NW_015388593.1:99367-183391 GCF_001527695.2 Protobothrops mucrosquamatus
ATTATTTGCACAGCATGCTAAATTATATAACATGGTTTAAAAGTCCTTATGACTGAGTTCACATGACATATTAAGGCACACCAGATAAGCCCCATTATGTCTGAGCGGGATATGTGAACTCAGAAAGAGATCCGTGGTTTAGAAGGAGCTCAAGATGGCAGAGACAGAGATAGGAATAAACTATCACTGGCTGTGTTCCTCCACTACTCTTAACTGTTGTGGAGAAATGCAAGTGTTAGTTATATACTTGCAAGAGCCAAACCCACACATGGCTTAATGAGATATGCCAGTGTTTCTCAACCTTGACAACTTTAAGACATGTGGAATTCAAATCCCAGAATTCCCCAGGCAGCAAAGCTGGCTGGGGCATTCTGGGAGTCAAAGTCCACATGTCTTAAAGTTGCCAAGGTTGAGAAACACTTGAGATATGCAAACCAAGTCGCAGTGCACCTTGCCTCTTCATTGTGGACCAGTAGTGTTCTTCCCAGCCAGGAACCACCCTGTGTGTGTGAGAAAGAGTATGCCTGTGTGTGTTCAAAATTTGCAAAAATGGGGTGTGATGATGTCACAATCAAAGCTCCACTTCAAGGTACCCATTATGTGTGTGTATTTGTGTGTCCTGTCTGTATAGGTGGGGCTTTGGCTATACGGCTGCATTCACCATTTAAAACATGTGGACACCCTCCTGTAGATGGCACCTTTCACCCTCTCCCTACAGGGAATTCCACCTGGCAGCATAGGGTGGCAGAAGTCCAGCATGCCGTGTTGCTTATTGGAGCAGAAGACTCTATGTGCCATTAGTGTGTTGTTGAGCTTGTCTTGTAGCCTTTGAGTGAAATTCCAGCCGGATGCATACTTTGTTTTGCGTGCAAGACACACCTCCAGGAACCGTATTTACGGGGGGGGGGGGGGAAGTTCCAGAGTGATAAGATGCCTTTAAAGATGATGCTTGCTCAGGTGTAGCTCAGGTTCTCCTAGGAGAATGAGGAAGAGAAGAGAAGAGAAGAAAAAAAAACGAAACCTCCCTTTTCATTCTCTTACGTTGAAAAATTATCTTGGCAGACTTTTCTGGAATACACTTAATACCTCGAGTCTTCTGCAAATCCATTTAGGGTGCCGAGTTCAGCCAAACAGGTAAAAATAGATCTCTCTTATCCTTTTTTTGAAATCTGGGTTGAAAAAAAAAATCAATTAACTGTATCGTTCTAAAAAGACATCTGGCTTAAAATGAAACGGGAACAAAGACATTCTGGATTCTCTCCTCTTTCCTTAAATATAAATTTGGGACCTTCTTATCCAATACTCTGAATCGAAGTCTGCTTTTACCAAATAAAATAGAAAATCACGGGAAGTGTAGTTGATTCCTGAATTAAGGATTATCAGTGATGTAATAGGTCATGTATTGTATGTGTTGTTGTAGCAAATTATGAATATTTATGGCTCTTTTGACTAAACAGCATGGGTACTTTTTTGTCTCATGGAAAAAAAACAGAATTTTGCCTGTAATTACCATCCATGGAACGGAAAACTGCTGGGCAATTTAGTTCACAGGGCAGCCAGGCTTCCTTATTATTGGACTGTGGCTCATTTGCTATTATCATTAATAATAATAATAATAACAATAATAATAATAATAATAATAATAATAATAATAATAATAATAATAATAATAATAATAACAACAACTATTTTTCAAGATAGGTGCTATGTGCATTGAGTGCAAGTTAAAGCATTCACAAATATGAAATTAAACATTCAATAATTAAGGAGTAGTAAAACATTCATCTCGGCATTTATGTGCCTGATGTGATAAATATACTTAAACTGTTTTTTTTCTGAGGAATTATGAAATTGCAGTCCAACAGATTTTGAAGAGAGCAGGTTGGACTAATAATATATGACAGGTGAGAATGTCTGTTGATAGATAGAGGGTGTCTCCTTGCATCAGCTGAAGTTTCTGAAGAAGCTTCAAGGACATTCTCAGATAGAACATACG
This sequence comes from Protobothrops mucrosquamatus, assembly GCF_001527695.2. Lineage (NCBI taxonomy): Eukaryota > Metazoa > Chordata > Lepidosauria > Squamata > Viperidae > Protobothrops > Protobothrops mucrosquamatus. The sequence continues at coordinate 101,364 of NW_015388593.1, forward strand.
GAAAGCATCTAACTCAGGGGTGTCAAACTCAATTTCATTGAGGGCCACATCAGCATTGCGGTTGCCCTCAGGGGAGCCAGATGGGTGTGGCCAGGGTGGGTGCAGCCTACTGGGTGGGTGTGGATGGAGTGGGTGTGGCCTACTGGGTGGGCACGGCCAGCTTTACATCGTTCGCGTCAAGGGTGCCTGTGGGGGCCTGGGTAGGAATGGGACAGATCTGAGGGTCTCCGGCAGAAGAGGGTGGAACTGGGGCAAGCACCAAGCATGGTCCATTTCTTCATTCCTCACAAAGGGTGACACCTCCCCAGCATGCACCCAGGGGGCGGGGCCAATGCGGCAGGGGCTGGTTCCTCACTGTTTCCAGACGGCCTTGTGGAGCTAAGACTGAATGTGTTTCAGCATAGATGGCCACCACAAAATTGTACATTGGCTCCCGGCCGGCCTGGGCCAGAACCAAGGCAGTGGGGGCTGTTCCCTCACTGTTTCCAGGATGGCTTCGTGGGCCACATGAAACCACTTCCCGGGCCGCATCCGGCCCCCGAGCCTTGTGTTTGACCTGTCTGATCTAACTTACTTCTCGGTTTTGTTACTTCAGCTTATTTTAGGGGAATATTAGTAGAAGTAATGAGTGTAGCTGAGTACAGGTGTCCTTAACTTATGAATACAATTGAGCCCAAAATTTATGTCGCTCAGTGAGAAATTCGTTAAGTGACTTTTATCCCATTTTATCACTTTTCTCGCCACGTTTGTTAAGTGAATCACTGTAGATGTTAAGTTAACACCAAGGTTGTTAAGTGAACCTGGCTTCCTCATTGATTTTGCTTGTCAGAAGGTCACAAAAAGAGGATCCCATGCCCCCGCCTCCAGGGACTCTGTTCTTCAATAAACAGCAACCTTCTTTTTAAAGCAGTCTCCATTTTATTTATTCCTGGCTCGGACTGGACCCTGATGAAGATTTTTCAAGAAAGAAAGAAAGAAAGAAAGAAAGAAAGAAAGAAAGAAAGAAAAAAAGAAAGAAAGAAAGAAAGAAAGAAAGAAAGAAAGAAAGAAAGAAAGAAAGAAGGTGATTTCATCCTTTTGCAGAGGGAAGGACAAAGAGTTGGCTTGAATACTGTGGTTGCAATCCTTTAGATCTCCTTGGATGCCATCTCCTTGTTTGTGTATGTGTGTGTCTGTGCGCATGTCTGTGCACGTGCGCGCATGTGCGCGCACATACCCACACCCACACTGGTTCTCCAATCTGTTGGAAGAAATCCTCTTGAAGGTGGGCCGAGTGAGTTTAGGTTTGCAGGAGCTACTTGTGACTCTGGACCTTCCTCAGAGCTGCTCCCGAAACGATCCCTTTTCAATGTGACGGAAGGAGGTGTGATTGTGTTAAAGGCTCCAAATGAATCGTATGGCATTTGAGTGAAGCTTAGCCTTAGAAAGCCCTGCCAAAAGAACCACACAGACAATCTATCCTTCGTCTTCCTCCTTCAGGGAGAGGGGGTTTGGCAGGGTGCCCTTCCGATGCCAAATGCATCCCTGGGTCCTGAAAACCTCCCATGCAAAATGAAAGTTGGGTCCACCTTGCCTTCTCGGTCGCTCCCATTTTGCGGAAGTAGAACTCTTTCTAATCGGATTGGCAGATGTGTTGCAGCCAGGATCTGATTCTCTTTTTGCAGAGGGGAGGAGGGTTTCTGGAGCTCAAATGAGAGGTCGCAGGGGCCTCTTTTGGTGGTGGTGGGCTACAGGGGGACATTTTTGTTGCCATGAAGTTCAGGTTGGACTCAGGCTTGCTAGAAGCCGTGCCATGTGCCCCAGAAACTTGCTAATTCTGTAACACCAGCTGTGCCCATTTGGCCTTCGAAGGAGGCTGTTGTGTTCATTAACGTACATCTTCCAAATCTTGTGCCTCTGGTTAAAAATAGCACCAGGCTGACCCCTGAACGGGTTAAGCCCACTGCTGCACTCCTTTGGTCCTGTTTTTTCCCCCTTTTTTAATGAAATCCTGGGTAGCAGTTAGCTTGCATGAAGGGAAATGACTGCCTCACGTTGCCCATGCACTGCTAGGGGAAGCGTCTTGCAATCGGCCAGGAAGATTATAATTTGCCCTTAGGAGAGTGATGTCATCTCTCTGGTGACAGACATAGCTTCCCAGTTTTAGAGGAAAACCGATGCAAAGCTAATGGTGGTGCACACGGCAGTGGATACCAAACGCTACTTGGCATGGAGAAAGAAGTATTGGTAATATTGAAATAATTATATGGAGAAAGAAGTACTAATAATATTAGTGCCGCTTTATAAATCCTTAGTAAGGCCACACCAGTTCTGGTCACCACATTACAAAAACGATGTTGAGACATTTAAAAAAGTGCAAAGAGCAGCTAAGATGATTAAAGGCCTGGAGACAAAAACATAGGAAGAACAGTTACAGGAATTAAGTACGGCTAGTCTAGAGAAAAGAAGGACTAGGGGTGACATGATAGCAGTATTCCAGTATTTGAAGGGCTGCCACAAAGAAGAGGGGGTCAACTTATTTTCCAAAGCACCAGAAAGCAAGACAAGAAACAATGGATGGAAACTAATCAAGGAGAGAAGCAACCTAGAGCTAAGGAGAAACTTCCTAACAGTGAGAACAATTAACCAGTTGAACAGCTTGCCTTCAGATGTTGTGAGTGCTTCATCACTGGAGGTGCTTCATCACTGGACAGCCACCTGTTTGAAATGGTATAGGGTCTCCTGCTTGAGCAGTGGGTTTGACTAGAACATCTCCAAGGTCCCTTCCAAGGTCTATTCTGATTGAAGACATTCCTCAACTATTCCTTCTCCAAAGTACAAGAATGGAGGATTACAGGTAGCCCTTGACTGACAACCATTTCAAAGTTATGATGGACCTCCTTGGGTATTCTTAAGATCTGGTCCAAAAGTTCTTCTGTAGGGAATCCTGCATCAGAAGCTAGAATGCCAGCCCTTCTCAGGCATGTCTTCTGTGCTGTCTTGAGGTGGAGAGTTTCTTGTTTTATGCTTATCCATGTTCCTTCTTTCCGGTAACACTTAACTTTTGCATGAATTCCCGGAAACCAATGGCTCCACATCTTGTCAAACAGTTGCAGACTCCGGCAGAAAATGGAATCAAGAGCACTTAAGGTGACTTCAAGGCTAGAATGGATTTTTACCTGAGACTTACAAGATTGCCAGGCATATTCCCAGAGGACCAACCTAGTCTAGTTGTCCATAGTGTTGTCGATTTCAGACAGACAAGGATCTCGTGTGGCTAGGCGCTTGTGTGTCTGTGCGCTGAGAAATCATTAAACGGTTGCTGAATTACCGGCATCTTCCTGTCAGCCGAGCCCACAAGGAAGGGTTTCGAAATACAATCTAGTTAAGAGCACTTTTTACACTTGTTAGTGAGAAGTGGAGGTTCTGGTGAAAGGTTGGAAATGATCAACAAGGCCTCTAGATCAGTGTTTCTCCACCTTAACCATTTTAAGAGGTATGGACTTCAATTCCCAGAATTTCCTACCAGTATGAGTGGCTGGGGAATTCTGGGAGTTGAAGCCCACCCATCTTCAAGCTGACAAGTTTAAGAAACACTGAAACACATGGCTACAACATGTGGGTTAATTCCATAACCCCCAAGTTATGCACTGTGAAAAATTCTGGATGTTGGTCTACATATCTAGAGTTCCCTGAGGTGGGTCTATCTCTATGGGCAAGTGTGATTATAACCATTTGCTTTGGACATATTTTGTTCTGCAAATCACAAAGATAATGGAGTTTTATAGCCCAGATGTGGTAGCCAATACGGTGCTAGCTTCATCAAGTGTGATGATGGAGTAGTGTAGATGGGTTAGATCTTTACACCTTAAGTAGAAGTCCAATGTTGGCCAGACATCCTTCATGTCTTCGTTATCTGTCATCTTCTCCTTGCTGTCTGCTGGGCCTGTCTGTCTGTCTGTCTGTCTTGCAACTAGAAAGACCTCAAAGGAGAAAGAGTGATCTTGATCCTCATCAAGAGATAAGAGAACTGGAGATTTTGCTAAAGTACATCAAGTCCTTGGCTTGCTAGAAGACCACCGGTTCCATCTTAGAGAGATGCTGCAATGATTTTACATCAGTGATGACTTGGACCAGCACCAGTCTTTCATGGTGAAGACTTATAGATAGGAAACATGAAATTAACTAACACACGTGGACAATTTGCTTTCTGTAACCCAGAATTGCAGCCTGACCTAGTGCCATCTTTGATCCAGCACTTTACCAGTTTCTAAAACTTAATCACAAACCCTCCATAAATAGAAACTGAAGGCTCCTCGTCCAAGGGGTTTGATGGGTCACAGTTCAGCATTAGCAGAGTGGAATTATTTAATTATTAGCAGTGTTCCAATATCTAAGGGGCTGCCATAAAGAAGAGGGGGGTCAAGCTATTCTCCAAAGCCCCTGAAGGCAGGACAAGAAGCAACGGATGGAAATTAATCAAGCAGAGAAGCAACCTGGAACTAAGGAGAAACTTCCTGACAGTGAGAACAATTAAGCACTGGAACAGTTTGCTTCCAGAAGATGTGGGTGTTCCATCACTGGAGGTTTTTAAGAAGAGACTGGACAGCCATTTGTCTGACATGGTATAGGATTTCCTGCTTGAGCAGGGGTTGGACTAGAAGACCTTCAAGGTCCCTTCCTACTCTATTATTCTGTTAAATAAGCCAAACATAGAGAAGTACCGCTAAGACTGCTGAAGTGAAATGTTGATTTTTGGATTTCTGAAATGGACCAGGCAGGACAGTCTGACAGTTCTTTTTGAGGATTGTGGGAGGATTGTGGTGAGATGGATTCCACCCTGGATTGGAAATTAGCTCTAAAGAGGAGCAGTTGTACTGCCTCTATATTCCTTAAAAAGGAATCTTCTTTTATCTCTTTCCCTTGGCCTCCATCAGCGGGATGACGGACAAGCCTTCTCCGGAATCTGCATCTTTTTGTGGCTGACCAGCGGAAGAGAAGGGGAGGAGGGAGCCAGCAACCCAAAGTAATTTCACCGTACTGCAAATGCAGTGATAAGGAGACACATCCCGGGGGTAGGCAAAACAATGGCATAGGGTAGAAGCTTTGCTTGAATGATTGGTGCTGAGAGGTGGCACCCCCTGAACTGCCACCTGGCTGGCCTTGCTCTTCTCTCCAGGTCTTTGATATTTTCTCCATCAGTCCAGGCAGGATCCAATCACTGGCACTTCAATTCTCTCCCTCCCTCCCTCCCTCTCTCCTTTCCTCTCCTCTCTGCTTTTTCTTCCCACCGGCATCCAAGCCTCTTTGTAGCTTCATCATCTCTCCCAAACGAGCGTCGGAGTGTGCGCGGATAGGGAGAAGCGGGGGGGGGGGGGAGAGGCGAGAGCAGGAATAACGGTTTCTCTGGGCATTCCCACCTGTCCTTTCTCCGTCCCATCCCGGAGGGACTTCTAGCATCGTAAGCTCGCTTGGCCCCATCGGAGCCAGTTGCTGGTTAATGCCTGTCTCGTGGGTGCCAAAAATAGACTCGCCGGCGGACCAGACTCCTGTGATGGAAAAAATGGTGATGTCATCTTGGGCCAATCAGCAACAGCCCAGCAGGGAGGATGCGGTGGTGGTGATGATGGGGGGGGGGCGGCAGCAAGAGAAGAGCACTTTTTAAATCTTTTTTTGAAGCTACTTTATGGCTCGTATGGAGAAGTCAGGAACAAAATCCTTGCTGCAGATTGCAGTTAGAAACGGGGGACGATTAATTGCTCACTGAGAAAAAATCATGAGAAATCCAGTTGCAGGATCCTGGAATCAGTTGGGAGGAATGCTTAGAGTTTTGCCTCCATCCATTTTGCCCATGGTAGTAACTAGTTTGGGAAAGTGGCTGCTTTCCCAAACTAGTTACTAGTTATACTTTGGGGTGAGGAACTGTGGTCAAGAAGGAGCAAAAATCTGTACCCTCCCCCCACCGATGTTTGATGGTTCAGATGGACCCCAAAACAGTGGCTGCGTTCCCAAGTCACATGAATCCCTTGAACCATGCTTTATTCAGTTTGGGCTTTATTAGCTGACATGTCATTGGCCAGATTGTCTGCAGGTTCCTGCAACATGCAAAGCCCTGTTTGGAGCATAGTAGAACACCGTGACAGCATTGGCACGCAGTGAGCAAACAAAGAAAACGGATTGTGGCTTTGTGTGATGACCTGGTTTGCACAAAGGGTCATGATAATACCCGTGTTTCTGCCGCCAAGTCACGAATGACTATCCCACCTTAACCTCACCTGGCAAACGCAGCTGGTGTGTAGTTCTTCATAGGTTAAGTGGCTCAGCTTCTCCCAATAAACCAGCAAAATCACACCTGGTTTGCTTCCTGCCACAGAATCTGTAGACTTAATATTTCACCAAGCGGGCTTGGCTGATCCTTGACACCTTACCTCAGTCCCACCAACAGCTTACCTAGGGTTCTCACTTTGCATGCTGGGGCAAGTAACACTGTAATCAGAAACACAAATAAGGAGCTCATTTTTTGAGAGCAGACCACTGTATGGCACCCAGGTGTGCTCTGAGGGTTCCTGAAATAAGAAACAAAAATTGGAGTGTAGGGCAGCATTCAGATCGAAGTTGGCTTAGATCAGACATGTCAAACACAAGGCCCGGGGCCGGATGCGGCCTACGAAGTGGTTTCATGTGGCCCGCGAAGCCATCCTGGAAACAGTGAGGGAACGGCCCCCACTGCCTTGGCCCTGGCCCAGGTGAGCCGGGAGCCAGTGTACAATTTTGTGGTGGCCATTCTATGCTGAAATGCATTCAGTCCTAGCTCCGCAAGGCCGTCTGGAAACAGCGAGGAACCAGCCCCTGCTGTGTCGGCCCCGCCCCCTTCCAGGTGATGGTGCATTTCTTCATTCCTCACAAAGGGTGACACCTCCCCAGCATGCACCATCACCTGGAAGTGGCCAGCAAATGGCCCTCACCTACTTCACATATCCGGCTTGATGGACTCCGGCGGAGGGGTTTCAGCAGGCAGTGAAGCTCCTCCAGTGGACCATGCCTTGGCACTTGCCCCAGTCCCACCCCCCTCTGCCAGAGGCCTTCAGATCTGTCCCACTCCTGCCCAGGCCCCCATAGGCACCCTTGACGCAAACGATGTAGAGCTGGCCATGCCCACCCTGGCTACACCCACCCAGCCCCCCAAGGGCAACCACAATGCTGATGCGGCCCTCAATGAAATTGAGTTTTACACCCCTGGCTTAGATTGTGGGAAGGGTTGATGGAAGAGAAGGCCATTGGAATAAAGTCACCAGGGCATGGATTCTGATCAGGAACAGTCCACGAGGCAGCACTTGGTTTCAGGATCTGTTACTCCTACTTGTTCCTGGATGTAGCTGGTTATCTAGGGGCACTTCAGGCTGGCTCCAGGCCAGTTTGGGGTGGAGGAAGCTTTCCTGCTTGATCTGTAAGAAGAAATATGAGGGTCTGTATATCTCTGTTAGATCTTCTGAACTTCTTGCAACATTTAATAGTACAATTTTTGTTCTTTCTCAATGCATTTATTTGTTTAGAGATCTTTTTTCTGGTGATTTTAGTCCTATTTGGCTAAGCATTCCCGAAGGTGGTGCTGAAAGTGTAATGTACTGCTTCTGTGCTCCTGGCCCAAGGACTTTGCTTGATGTCCATATTTTTAAGACATTTGTGGGCCATAATTTCTATGAGGTTCATGTATCCATTGGGGAGATGTCCAAGTTCTTCTCTACTATAAAGTACGCTTAGTTCCATTTTTCTTTTCAGTGATTGTCAAAGATTCTGGGGAGGGGATATTCCTGTATTCTTTCCTCTGCAGAGTGAAGGACTGCCCATGGTTGAATAAGGTGAAGCTCAGCCAAGAATTTTAGGCAATTTTAGTTTGTGGCTAAAGGTCAAAGGGAAGACAATGAAAAGAAGGACAAAGGGTGACATGATAGTAGTGTTCCAATATCTAAGGAGTTGTCACAAAGAAGAGGGAGTCAAGCTATTCTCCAAAGCACCTGAAGGCAGGACAAGAAGCAACAGATGGAAACTAATCAAAGAGAGAAGCAACCTAGAACTAAGAGGAAATTTTCTGACAGTGAAAACAATTAATCAGTGGAACAACTTGCCTCTGGAAGTTGTGAATGCTCCAACAACGGAAGTTTAAAGAAGAGATTAGACAACTATTTGTCTGAAATGGTATAGGTTTTCCTGCCTGAGCAGGGGGTTGGACTAGAAGACCTCTAACATCCCTTCCAACTCTGTTATTCTGTTAACCCAACGTAACTCAAGATCTCCTTGGTGAAACACAGTGGGAATACTGGATTGGCTGGATGGTACTCAGATGTTGAACTGCAACTTCTGGGGTCTCTAACAGTGGGCATACTGTCTGGGGCTGTTTAGAGTTGTGATCCCACAGTTTGTGAAAGACTCTACTGTAGCTCGGCATGATTTGTAAGCCTCTGTGCCTTCACGCTTTGGAAGCATTAACAGAGATCTTATTTCTGCATCTCAACGCCGGGAGATCCAATTGCAGATTTTACTTCAGATAAAAGTAGGATTCTGCAGATTTTACTTCAGATAAAAGTAGGATTCTTCAGAGGTAGGATTCTAGGCTCTGGAGGGAATCCTTGGAGGGAGAGGTTGAAACGGATCCTTTGGCTTTGGGATCAGTGCTGCCAAGGTGTTGACTGGCAACCCTGGTGTTGTCAGTGACTTCCCCATCAAAGACCCTTCCAGGAATTTTTTGGCGTGCGTTGGCAAGCGATTGGCTCTGAAGACAGATCCATTTATGAATGGGTGCCACCAAGAAGAAAACCACTCCCTGTAGATATTATTAGGTGAGGCAAAAAACATTCAAGGAAGAATAGTGAAGGAGAAGCCACAGAGCTGTTGCTGATTCCCTCCCTCCCCTTTTCTGTGCCCACCCCTCCCTGAAGTGAGAAGGAGAAAGAAAAGGGGGCGGAGGTAGGGAGAAACTGCCGGAAAGTCACCTTGGAGTGATGCTGAAAGGCTCCCTTTAAATGCTGGCTTGATAATAAGCTCAGGCGGAGACAATCTTCCTTGAGGGTGGGGGGGGGCTTTGGAGATGTCTACACCTTGCCTGGATAGAATCCCCCATCTTGCCTTCTTTATAAATCACTTCTTTTAATGCACTAACCAATGCACGGTCCTATAAATGCAGGAACATTTCTCCGCTCTCCCTCCATGCTCGCTTTCTTCCTGAAAAGTCAGAGTCACCTTGAAGCCTAACCTGCTGTGTGTAGGGGCGTAGATGGGCTCTTCCGTGTGTGTGTGTGTGTGTGTGTGTGTGTGTGTGTGTGTGTGTGAGAGAGAGAGAGAGAGAGAGAGAGAGAGAGAGAGAGAGAGAGAGAGAGAGAGAGAGAGAGAGAGAGAGAGAATAATGAAAGAGCTGCACCACAGCATCTGTGATTGTTCCCGGTTAGGAAAAGAACACACTAAGTTCTTCCTGAAGATGACCTTGACAGAAGGATGTGAGCTGTTAAGGAGAGACCATGTGGCTTGGTCTGTGCTTAACAAAATGAAGATACTGAAAGAAAGGTTTTACCCACCCATGTGTCCTGATAGGTTTATCTGTGGTCTTCTTGAACAGAATAACAGAGTTGGAAGGGATCTTGGAGGTCTTCTAGTCCAACCCCCTATCTCAAGCAGGAAAGCCTATGCAACCAGATAAATGGCTGTCCAATCTCTTCTTAAAAACCTCCAGATTTGGAGCACCCGCAACTCCTGAAGGCAAGGCATTCCACTGGTTAATTGTTCTCACTGTCAGAAAATGACTCCTTAGTTCTAGGTTGCTTCTCTCCTTGATTAGTTTCCATCCATTGCTTCTTGTTCTGCCTTCAGGTGCTCTGGAGAATAGGTGGACACCCTCTTCCTGGATTCCTGGACTACGATCAATTCAGCAATTTTAAAAACTCTCCAGTCTTAGAGAGATTGGGTCAACTTCTGTCAGGATCTCAGTGGCGGAGATTCCAGCTTCTCCTGGTTACTGGTCCAATCTATCAGTTGGGATTGCACAGTACAATAAGCCATAAACTAACCAAATGGACTGAGTTGGTACATTTGAAGTCAACCAATATTTGAACAAGGTTGACATTCACCATGCCAAGCAGGTTTTAACCATTGTAACTGCTAAATTTGTAGCTGATGTGTGATACAAACACAATTGTTGGATACAGCTGTAGCCATAAATAGATTTTCTTCTTGGCTTAGGGAAAATGATTGAATCCCCCCCTTTTTCCCCTTCATCCCCCCCCTTCCTTTTTCCCCAGGTGCCCACGGTTTAAGAGAGGAACCCGAGTTTGTGACGGCTCGTGCTCGTGAAAGTGTCATTCTGGGATGTGATGTAATCCATCCAGTGACGGGCCAACCCCCTCCTTATGTGGTTGAGTGGTTCAAATTTGGTGTGCCCATCCCCATCTTCATCAAGTTTGGGTTCTACCCTCCTCATGTGGATCCAGAATATGCTGGTAAGTTAAAAAGAAATTATAGACTCCAAACAATCTTGGAATCAGTTTAATCAATCAATTTATTTATTAAATTTAAATATGCCGCCCATCTTGGCTACTTTAGGCAGCTTACGGTCACTCTTTAAAAAAAACAACACCCGCATAAAATATCGAAACTTTAAAACAATAAATGCAGATATTGCATTTAAATTAAAAACAAAAAAACCCAAAATTGACCATGTTGGAGAGGAAGGGAGCAGAATGCACACTGGGAGGAGATGGGGGCCTTACCTAATCCGCTAGCCACCTCCAAAATGATTTAGTGGTACCCAGTGCTAGTTGGGCACAGCCATGTCTTCAAGCCCTTCCTGAAGGCCAAAAGGGTAGGTGCAGATCTCACCCCAGGACCAGAGGGCAGGAGATGTGGCTGAAAAGGCTCTTCTCCTGGACCCTGTCAGCTGAAATTCCTTGACCGATGGCTTCCACAGCACGGTCCTTCTGCCAGCATGGGTGAGTTGGGCCAATCCCATTGGGGTGAAATGGTTCCTCAGGTAGTCTGGACCCAGGCCACGAAGGGCTTCAAAGATGATAACAAACACCTTGAATTGGAAGCAAACTGGCAATCAAAGTGGTAACTCAACTCTCACAGCTTCACTTGAAGAATATGGCTTTTAGGAATGTGTCCATCCGCCTGCTTCTGCTTCTGTTACTTCCTTCTGAATCTTTCTCATATGGAGACTGGATCTGTATTGAACTCTGCCTTTCAACAAGTCCTCATAGCAAAGGTGATTATACCGTCTTGCCTGCTGGTATCTCTGGAGCTGAAGGCTGTTCTCTAACCACCTTCTGGCTTTGCATCTGCTAGGGCCATGTGTTCGACTGTCTGTCTGCTAAGGCCCCAAGCTGTCAAGAGCATTCCTGACTCCAATCCAGGAATACTAATTAGCTTATTAGATCAGATTGTGGGAAAAAAAGTAAATTCAGCTCCCTCCATCCCTCAGCTGTTTGAACGGCAGGACACCAGCAGATAATTTTTCAAGACTACCTCAGTCCAACAGATTTTAGTGATGGAGGGTGGTTGGATATTTTCTCTCTCTCTTGGATCTCAGAAGTGACTTGCTCCTTGGTGAGGTGTTAGCAATGGGGACTCTTTGGATATTTGGGATTTCCCCAGAATTCCTGGCCACCAGCCATGATGGCGAAGACTGCTGGGGAACCGAATTCTAAACCTTTCGGAAGGGCTCTGCAGTTCTTCAGAACCAACGTATTTGACTCTTTCAACTCTCTCCCACAGGACTTGACTTTGCTGCTTTTCTTCCTTGCTGGAGGAAAAATGTGCTAATTGAAAGAAAAGAGCATGGTAACATGTAGTTTAGGAAGCACATAAAAACTTTAATCTCGTCCCGTTTTCACCAGAAGGCTCAATTGAGAAGGCTTGAAGTTCTAGGCACCATTTGTCCTCAAATCTCCCATCGATTCTTACCTCTGGCAGACTCTGGGATAAGGTTTACTCCGGAACATCCCGCGTAGTTTCTGTGATCTTAATATTATTGTTAATGAGGGGGAAGGTTCGTTCTCCAAGCTTGTGGGTTGGTTTCCGAAAGTTTCGTTACCAGGCTAGGTAACATCTTCAGCGGAGTTTAGGGCAATGTCAGGGTCAGTGTTCTTCTGTTTATAAGGGCTTCAAGTGTGGGCGTGTCAAGTGTTATTGTTAATCTTGGCAGAATAATGGATATTCTCTTTCTGTCTCCACTGACTTCTCTTTTGGACTGCTGTCTTCCAGGCCGTGCTAGCCTACACGATAAAGCCTCTCTACGCATTGAGCAAGTTCGCTCTGAAGACCAGGGCTGGTACGAATGTAAAGTACTCATGCTGGATCAGCAGTATGACACTTTCCATAATGGCAGCTGGGTACACCTCACCGTCAATGGTGAGTAAAGGATCTTCCTTGTTCCTAGAATTCTCTTTGGTTGCCTGCAAAATGTCTAGTGTGATCGTGACAAGCTCCCACTTGCCAGAATTCTTTCCCCCTGTTCTTCCAAACATCTCGCCATTGTTGGCTTCATAAAATAAGCCCACCTAACCATGAGTTTGGATTAATAATTGTTGTCTAGCTTCTTACATGCTGGTTTCTTGTGAGAATGCCTTTGGGTAAGAATATGGCACCAGTGCATTGGCTACCTATTTTACACTCTCTCCCTGGCGTACCACTGTTAAGTTAGGAATTTGAAGCTTCTAGATGTTGCTGAGATAGCTTTCCAAGATTCGCCCACCATTGACTGAGATGGTGGGAGTGCTGCTACAGCAAGTATGTAGAAAGTGACACCTTCCCAACTTTCCAGTATGTAGTATTTTTTCCTTTCCCCTGGCATTAACAATGCACAATCCGCAAAGGACCCAACCCCTTCCCCCTTCTTGCTCAGAACTGTCCTAGTTCAAAAGGACGTGAGCCTATTCTACACGACCATTAAAAACCCTCTGTTTTTGTACACAGATTAGCAAGTGAGCCAAAGGGAAGAACGATAGGATCTTGCCAAAAGAAAGGGTGGGTTGTGTTGAATGTGTTGCCTGTTTGTTGGTACTTTTCTGGCCACAATGAAAGCAGAAAAACAATAAACGTGAGTTATGAGTTATGAATTATGCACAGATCTCTGGGCTTGATATATATATGTCCTGCCTCCCAGTGATATGTCTCTGCAGTAACACTGAATGGCTACTTAAACTCTGAGTCAAATGTACATTTATAGAGTAACTCAGAGGAGGTTGTAATTTTCCCTTGACCCAGCTACTAAATCCCTTTTCTGATGCTCTAGCGATAAGGAGTACATTTATGAGAATGATAAGTGAGAATGTCTTTCTGGAGAGCAAAGAATCTTCCATAAATATTTCTTGCCCACTGCCTCTTGTCCTCTCTGCTTTCAGTGGCTTCTCCCTTTTTAAGGAGGTCATCCAGGAAGGCAAACCTGGATGGAGCTGTTGTTGGTGCGTCTAGGATGTGGGTTTTGCTGTGCACCAAATCACAGAGGTTATGGCACCAGATTGGGTGAGCAGGAGAAGGTGGCCCTTAGGCATAGTCTTAATGAATATGAACCACTAATAAAGGAGAATATTTGTATTTCAGGGTTGACCTGAGGGGGTCCTTGGTGCTCTCTGACTTGCTTGTTTTCTTGAAGATGTTTCATGACCCAAACTAGGTAACATCAACAGTGCTGGAAGGGAGTGAGGTTTGCAGGGAGGAGGAGGAGAAGAAGGAGAACTTGATGTTTTTGGTGTTCTCTGAGGTTGCTTGTTTTCTTGCAGATGTTTCATGACCCAAACTAGGTAACATCATCAGAACTAGTCCTGAGTAGCACTGATGATGTTACCTAATTTGAGTAACGACTTGTCTGCAAGAAAACAACCAAGCTCAAAATATGAACCAGTTGTCACCTCTTTAATAGCTCTGATCAGGAGATCAGTGGTTCTGAATTGGTGAGGAAAGAAGGATGGGAATGCTCCGTGCCTAAATTAAACCCCTTCCTGGGAACAAGAAAAACAACTGCACTTCAATCACAGCAGAGGACGATCAACCTGGGCTCGTTAACTTTTAATAGGAGCCTTGCACTCCACCAAGCAGCCCTTAATCTGTATTTTTGAAGTATTGGTGTGCTCACTGGAGCAGGGCATGTTCTTTGTTGCAGTCTTAACCTTTCAGCGGTGGCAAAGCTCAGGAGCATTTGTTAGATGACGCCGAGGCCAGGGGTTTGCTTTAAAGACACCCTAAGGACACGTACAGCCTGTTTTTTTTATTATTCTTGATCTAACTCGCTGAATCGCTAAACTCTTCTTTGAAACGAAGAAAATATTCAACACACCAGTCAGCCAGTATGGAAGGCACCTCATAAACACAAACCACAAAACAGCCCAAAGCACCTGTTCTGGTAGAGAGAAATTCCCTGAAGATAGGCTTAAGCATGAGTCCGAAAGCTTGGAAGAGTAACTCTCTAATCCCGGTGATCGACCCAAATTTGGCTTTGAAGGAAATATTCCCTGCAACTCATTTTGAGAACTTGAAAGAGAATAGCCCGAAGATGGCTTTGGGAAAGAAAGAGCTAATTCTTTAGTTCCTTTGTTCTCTTCTTTCGCCTCGATGTCGTATTTGGGGCAAATATAAGATCCCTTAACACTTGTGATCTCAGTCATAAGCATGTAAGCCATGCCTTAATACAGGCAATCCTCAACTACAATCTGGACCAGAATTTCTACTGCTAAGCAAGGAGATTACTAAGTGACCCACACACAATTGCACAACCTTTTTTGTCCCCACGGTTGTTCAGTGAATCACTGCCGTTAAGGGAATCATGAAGATGTTAAGCGAATCCAGCTTTCCTGTTGACTTAGCTTGTCAGAAGCCGACTGAGAAGATTGCAAATGATGGTCACGTGACCCCGGGGGGTTGGGCTGCCTCTGTTGTAAATACATTCTGGTTGCCAAATTTTGATCACGTGACCTTGGGGATCCTGCTACAGTTGTCAGTGCAAGGACCAATTTTTTTCAGGGCTGTTCTGACTTTGAACGGCTATTAAAGGAACGGCTGTAAGTCAAGGACTACCTATAGATCAGATCTGGTCCCACCTGGTCCAGCAATCTGTTTTCCTATTGGTCCACCTACTGCACAAGGAAGCCCACCCATCTCCCAACAGATGGGCCCACTGCCATCAAAGCTAATATCAATAGATCCACATGACTTCCCAGAATTGGTCCAACTCTATAGATGGGGATTATTGAAGAGCCAAACAACCTTTATTTATTTTTTTGGTGGCTTCTAGAATTTGGCAGAATTCCTTTGTGGATGTTTGAGAGTTTACTACATTTACAGTAGCAACATTGCCACGTCCAGGGTGTCTCTCCCTCAACTTGTTTTAAAACTGTGACCCTCTTTAAAAAAATGCCCACCTCTTTCCTAGTGAGACCCTGCTAAGAGGAAGAATACTTTAATTTTTGTTTTCCTTTTGCCTGCCTACGGTGCAATCTTTTGAATATTTACTGGAACACAAGCCCCAATATGTTCAGAGGGACGTACAGCCAAGGAAATGGGTGTTGCCAACACAACATGAGCCACTTACAGCTTTCCAGAAGTTGCTGATCTATAATTTGTAGCCATCTTGGCTGTGGTTATGGGAAGCGGTGGATGGACAATCTCTGGAGTGCGATTCTTAACATGTAGACCCTGCAGTTGATTCCTTCTGTGTGCATCAGTTGTGATGCTGTTACGCATCCCATGTTAAGTAGGTCAGCACTTACCACCGGGATGATGATTGTAGATTCAGAGTCAGAGTGTTATTTAATAGCGAGGAAGTGATTAGGCATGCAAATCTGTCTGTAAGTGCAAAAAAAAAAAATCCTTTAGAAAGCAAACGAAATCACACACACACACACACACCCTCCAGCTTCTCGGAAGCCAATCCTGTACATAGATTTGCAGATCATTCAGAGAAGAGACCCTGAGATGATCAAATCACATTCAGCGCAACTGGACATACATTTTGTCTAACACTTTCCCAGCTGGGTAGTTGTTAGCTAAGAGTGTGCCACGCTGTGGACGTGAGATGGAAGTGAAATTCATCAGCCTAGTCTAGATGTGCAAATGGAATAAATCAGAAGTAATGAAACTAGCCCTGTGAATTCCCCCCCAGGGATAGGATGCTGTAATGGCCGAAATTCTGTAATTTTATGCCACAGTTAAAAAAAAACACCTAAGAAGGATTCTAAGGGTTGCCAGTAATTGAAATGGAAGACTTTCCCCCCTTCTCCTCTGAGTAATGCAGGAAGTCCTCGAGTTACAAGCATTCATTTAGCGACTGTTCAAAGTTACAACGTCACTGAAAGAAGTGACCTACAACCGCTCTTCACACTTAACGCCTGTTGCAGCATTCCCAGAGTCACAGGATCAAAATTTGGGAGCTTAGCAGACAACTGGTGTTTACAACAGTTGCAGGTGGTGTGACTGCAATTTGCAACCTTCCCAGCTGGATTCACTTAATGACCACGTGATTCACTTAGCAACTGCAGTGATGTGCTGCTTAACCGTGGCATAAAAGTCATAAAAATCGGGTAGGGCTCATTCAACAATTGCTTTGCTTAGCAACAGAACTTCCGTTCCAGTTGTGGTCCTCTCTGTAAAATAGGATTGGCATGATGACTGGGGAATTCTGGGAGTTGAAGTCCACATTCCTTGAAGTTGCCAAGGTGGAGAAACGCTGCTGTATATGAATGCTGTTGTTCCTAAATTCTTTTCCCCTAAGCAACGCAAGCTGTTTTCCTCTTCCTGGAACAAATTACGCTGACTTTGAGAAAACGAACTGTTTTGCTACCAGGAGTCCATTCTTCTTCTTCTTCTTCTTCTTTTTAGCTGATATTGCAGAAATGTCTTCCTCGAAAATTGGATTTAACAGCTATTTACAATTAGGCTGGGATCATAATTGGCAAGAGCTGGTTTAATCAAAAGGGAGATTAGTATCAGCACGGTCGTGCCTCTGCGTGTTTCGGTCGTCTTCCTCTAAGAGCGAGGTTGAGCGGCGAGTCTCCCATCTTTTATATTAAAAAAAGTCCCTTTGTCTATTTAGTCAAATTATCCAAAATCAAGGGGGGGGAGGGAGACAAAACAAGTGAGGATTTTCTGTCCAAATGTCTCATCAATATCAATGATATCAACTTCCATAAAGGAGTGCACCTTGCTCTTGAAATTGCTGAACCCTTAATTTAATTACGGTATTTGAAGTTTTGCAATGGTTTCTATTTACATTAAAGTCCTTTTTTTTTTTATTCCAGTGGTTTGGATTTTAGACGTGGGGGATTTGGGCTTATTTTAGGGACCCCCATCAGTTTTGTGTGTTTCTGGCTTCATGAGGATTCAGGGCCCTGCCTATGGTTTAGCGAGAGCCGATTTGGTGTAGTGATTTACCAACAGGGAGACTGAGTTCTAGTCCTGTTTTAGGCACAAAGCCAGCTGGGGGAACTTAGGGACAGTCCCTCTTTCTCAGCCCTGGGGGTGGGGTGGGGAGGCAGAATTAAGCCAGTTCTGAAAATCTTGTTAAAAAAACAACAACAACTAGAACAGGCAATCACCAGAAGTCAACACTGAATCAACACCTACAAAATGGTTCAGAGCTTCAGGTGGTTTACACCTGTTGTAGGAAGTAGGTCTAAACAGCTAAACAACAAAGCAAGGTACGGGTTGCCCAAACCTCTCACGGAGGTAGCTACAACAATTCCACCTGACCTGTTTACCCTACAGGTAGACCTCGGTTTACGACCACAGCTGAGCCCCAAATTTATGTTGCTTAAGCGAATTTTGCCTCATTTTACGACCTTTCTTGCCACAGCTATTAAGGGAATCACTGCAGTTGTTAAGTTAGTGACACGGTTGTGAAGAGAATCTGGCTTCCTCATTTGACTATGCTTGTCAGAAGGACGCAAAAGGGGGAATCACATGCTCTTTGGGACACTGCGACCGTCATAAATATGAGTCGGTGGCCAAGCACCCAAATTTTGACCAGGTGACCATGGGGATGTTGTAACGGTCGTAAGTCATAGGCCACTTTTTTCAATGCCGTTGTAACTTTGAACGGTCACTAAACTGACTGTTACAAGTCAAGGACTAGCGGTATGTTCTCCGTTATATTTCAAAAATGAGAGAGAACGGATAGTCATTTGGGTCCTCAGTTTTGGCTGCCTTTTCCCTTTCCCCAGGGCGTTTCTATTCTTATTTGAAAGAACTTTCCTTCTAGCATCTGAAGCCTAAGCAACAAAAGATGGATTACATATTACTGAGTGTAGATAAGGTCGGCTCCTTTTAAAATTGGAAGGAAACACATTTCTCCTACCATCCATCTCTCTTTTGCTCTTCTGGGTGTGAAATTCATAAAGCTCTAAAGCAGGAATTGTGTGGTTTGAAAGCAGTTACCCGTAACAGCCCTTACAAAGCTATGTGGCATCTTGTTAGGACAGGGGAGCCAGTTTGGCATCAAGCTGGAAAGCAGGACACCAGGAGTTCTAGTCCTGCCTTAGCCATGAAAGCCAGCTGGGTGACCCTGGGCCAGTTGCGCTCTCTCAGCCTAACTCACCTCACCTCACAGGATTGTTGTTGTGCAGAAAATAGGAGGAGGAAGAGGTGTTGGATACGTCCGTTGCTTGGAGATATTTCTTAAAAAATATTAAAGGCAGGACGCAGGCAAGTAAAATAAAATAAATAAAAAATCAGAATGGCCCCCTTGAGTGTGTTGAGTGTACAAAGAGCATGGATCCCTGTATTTTCTGTGCCGGAACAGCAGATCCAAAGTGAATTTGTGTTGGTGTCCTTGAACCACATAGCCTAGGACCAAGTGGTGTCACCTCTGTCTCTCTTCCTTCCTTTTCCATCATCTTGGCAGCTCCTCCCACTTTCACAGAGACTCCCCCCCAATACGTAGAGGCAAAGGAAGGAGGCAGCATTACTCTAACTTGCATGGCTTTTGGAAACCCTAAGCCGACCGTCACCTGGCTGAGGGAAGGAGAATTTTTGGGCGACAACAACAAATATCGGGTAAGTTTGTGTCTTGGAAAGACGACTGACAGTCCTTGCACATTGGGAGGCACTGTGGTGGAATGTAGTCTGGATTCCAAGGAGGGAGGGGGCTGCATTCCAGAGGACCAAAAGACAGCAAAACGTAGATGGTTTGGTCGGGAGGAAGAGAGTCAAGAAGGCTCCTCCCTAGTAATTCTCTTTAATGATGTAAGTAGTTGCTTTAGTTTGGCAAGATTCTGTCTATAGGTGAGGAACAATTAAGGAAACTGCTTAGAAGCAACTCTGTGTGTCTTTCCTGATTCTTGGAGCCTGGCACAAACTATCAAGACCATTCTTTAGATTGCAGCATAAAACATTTATTCAAGCCTATACACGAGAATCTGGTCAACTAAAGTTCAACACTAAATTGATGCCAGATAAGGCTCAACGGAATTGAGGAGGGGTTTGGACTTGGACTGTTTGTCGGACTGTATTGACTCTAGATTGATGACTTGTTTAACTCCACCTCCAGCTCTCCCTGCTGTCCCTCATATGCAGCAGCCTGAGGACCAGTGTTTAATTTTGCCACTCCCTACCATGGGTCTGACAATAGCAATAGCACTTAGACATATATACTGCCCCATAGTGCTTTATAACACTCTCTGAGCTGTTTACAGAGTCAGCATATTTGCCCCCAACAATCTGGGTCCTCATTTTATTGCCCTCAAAAGGATGGAAGGCTGAGTCAACCTTGAGCTGGTCAGGATCAAACTTCTGACAGTGGGCAGAATTAGCCTCCAATACTGCACTCTAACCATTGCACCATGAAGGCTCCTGATTTCAGCATTTATTGACACTGTTATTGCAGGGTGTCTTATGTAGTTCCATAGTGGGTTTTGTAGTCCATGGACTTTATGCATAGAAACTTGCCTTGAAGTGACCTTTGGCTTTTTCAGGTTACTGATGGGAGTCTGACAGTTACATCCATCAGTCGCAATGACAGGGGTGCTTATACCTGCCGGGCCTATAGCATCCAGGGAGAGGCTGTGCACACAACACGCTTGCTTGTCCAAGGTAATTGTGGGGTGGATCCCTTCACGTTTTCCGATCTTGCACTACTTCTTTGAGTTGTTCTATGCTGTGGCAGGTGTCAGCTTTGATGGTGGGGTGATTAATTAATTCAGCCACATTCTGCCTCTTATCTCCTACTTCAACTGGTATCCCTGGAGGGGTTAAGTATACGGTTCCTGGTATCGCTCACAGTTTAGCTGAAGAGCTGAGTGTATAGGGACCTGTTGGATGCCTCGATCCCCACAGTCTGCTGTGATTGATCTTTGCATGAACTCTGCAGTTCCCGCTTATGAAGTCATCTTCCTTTTTCATCTGCTGAGGTAACTGTTTGTCTCTTGCTTTCCCACAGGACCCCCTTTTATCGTTTCTCCCCCGGAGAACATCACTGTTAACATCTCCCAAGATGCAATGTTCACCTGCCAGGCGGAAGCATATCCAGGCAACCTGACCTACACTTGGCACTGGGAAGAGGACAATGTGTACTTTAAGAAGTGAGTCCAGGCTTGGATCTTAGAGGTTTCAACTCACGGATATACCAACCGATGCCACCTAGGGATATCCTTGAAAATTGAAGGGGAAATGGAGATTTGAGTAATATTCTCCTTCTCTCTTTTCCTGGTCTTTAAGGAAATCAAGTTTGGGTATTTAATTTAGGAAAAGCATTGTGGTTATTATTCCCAGCCTGTTGTGGTATGAGGGTCATCAGATTCACCTAGCCTAGAGCAGAGAAGGATGAAGGCAACCCCTTCTTCACAGAAAGTTACTTCATCGAGAAGAAACTTAATATAAAACAATACCTAGTTTGATACTGTGCGCCCACTTCTTTCCTTGTTCTCATCCACTTGCAGTGACCTAAAACTAAGAGTAAGGATTCTGATTGATGGGACACTGATCATCTTTCGGGTCAAGCCTGAAGATGCTGGCAAATACACCTGCATTCCAAGCAACAGCCTTGGCCGATCGCCTTCGGCCTCTGCCTATCTGACTGTGCAATGTGAGTTGCAAGCAAAGTTACCAGCTATGTTCTCTCTCTCTTTGCCTCTTTTGACAAAATGAATGGTTAAGTAGCAGAAATGGCTAGCTGATAGGAGGAAGGTGTGACAACCCCCCCCCCTATATATTCCTATTTAGGAACAATGATATGGATCCACTAGAATAGGAGTCCCCAACCCCCAGTCTGTGGCCCGGTACCGGACCATGACATGCCAGCAATCGGTCCGCACAAACAAACAAAGCCCCATCTGTGGGATGCAGGCAGCACACAAAACCACACACTCTCTGGTCCATGGAAAAACCTTTCTCCATGGAATCAGTCCCTGACGCCCCAAAGGTTGGGGACCTCTGCACTAGGAGAATCGAATTATCCTGGATTTGAATTTACAACTTCCTATGGATTTTGAGAACTCCAGGGAGCGCCAAAGATGAAAATGGGCTGACCTTTAAAGCTACCTTAGATATTTCTCCTCAGAAGGATGTCTCCATTTTCAGGTTGAATTTTCATGCTTACAGGAAACAATTGTAGCAGTTCAAACAGATTACACCCCAAGTCACTGATTTGATTCCAATCACTTTTTGAAATCTTTCCCTGTCTTTATAATTTTGCCAAACCTGGAATCTTCACGTTGTTTTTAAAAGTCACTCTAGCTAGCCCATTCTTGAATGATTGTGCCAGAATGGGCATCTGTTTGTCCTATACCTGGCATTAATTGTAAATAGTTTTCTATCTCTCCTGTTTTCACAGAAGGCTTTACACCTGCTAAATCTGTGTGGGAAGCATTTTACTGAAAACATTTTTTAAAGCCAGGCTAAATATTTTAGTGTTGATCATGGAGGTGAGCAAGAATGTAGACACTTCTATTTTCCAGCCTCCAAATATATATTTCTTAGAGCTAAGTGCAGATAGGGGAAATTCAGTTTCCAAGCCTGAAGCTTCGTGCAGATGCTAAGTGATATGCTAATGGCTTTGGAAGAGATAATGAGTCTGAATATAATAGTCTTTGGTGGCAGTAATGAACATTGCTAAATTAGCATATGGGCTTTGGAGGCCATTAAAAAAAAACATTACTATTGTTTTCCCATTCCTTATTTTAGGGAGGCTGCAGTAGAAATAACGTGTCTTTCAACCAGTCTGGAGACGAGCAGAGAAAAGTCCAGATGTTTCATAAAGACATGATTATACTTCTTCATAACTTTTGATTGCTTCCATTTCAGATCCTGCCAGGGTGGTGAACATGCCACCCATTATATACGTTCCAGTGGGGATTCATGGATACATCCGCTGCCCGGTTGAAGCTGAGCCACCCGTTTCCCTGGTCAAATGGAACAAAGATGGACGCCCTTTGCACATTGAAAAGGTATGCGTGGTTTACTTATTTTCTTTTAAGAATGGCAAATGTGGGGTTGCATTTTTCTCCCTCCCTCCCTCCAGAAAGCTCAAGATTTCATGCAAAAGGATCCCTTTGCCCTTTCATCTTCACAGCTACCTTGTGAGTTAGTTGGTGTGAAAGAGAGGTTCTGGGTCAAGATTGCAAGAACTGAGTGTGCCTTTTTTAATGAAAAGAAGGGCTGGGGTGACATGATAGCAGTGCTCTGATATCTCAGGGGCTGCCACAAAGAAGAGGGGGAGGTCAAGCTGTTTTCCAAAGCACCTGAAGGCAGGACAAGAAGCAACGGATGGAAACTATTCAAGGAGAGAAGCAACCTAGAACTGAGGAGAAATTTCCTGACAGTGAGAACAATTAATCAGTGGAACAATCTGCCTCTAGAAGTTGTAGATGCTGCAACACTGGAAGTTTTTAAGAAGAGGCTGGACAACCATTTGTATAGGGCAGTGGTGGCGAACCTATGGCACATGTGCCAGAGGCGGCACTCGGAGCCCTCTCGATGGACACATGTGCTGTCACCCCAGCCCCACCACCCCCATGGTCCCCTCACCAGCAGCCACCCGGAGGAGAATCGCCCAGAGCGCAGCCTGCGTGGAGCAGCACAGCCAAAGACATGGCAGTGAGGACAAGACTCTGCCCTCGCGCCCCATCACCTGCAGATGATGCTGCGGGGTGCAGACAGAGGGCATGGCCGCCATGACACTGCTGGGCTGCCTGGGCAATCTGCTGTGGCAGGCTGTGGAGGTGATGGGTGGAGAGGCGGGGGTGGGGCAGGGGCAAGGCAGTTTTTGGGCACTTGGTCTCTATAAGGTTCGCCATCACTGGTATAGGGTTTCCTGCCTGGGCAGAGGGTTGGACTAGAAGACCTCCAAGGTCCCTTCCAACTATGTTATTCTGTTAAACATGCTTATTAAAAAGCATGTTTGCCTAAGGATGCCCCAAACAGGATCTTGCACGGACAGTAGTTCCCTTGAAAGTTTGGGACCTGCCCTCCGCCACACCCCCTCCCCAACCAGAGGTTTTGGGTGCTCCATCACTGGAGGTTTTTAAGAAGAGATTGGACAACCATTTATCTGAAATGGTATAGGGTCTCTTGCTTGAGCAGGGGGTTGGACTAGAAGACCTCCAAGGTCCCTTCCAACTCTGTTATTCTGTTATTACCCTGTTGTACCCTAACTTTTGTAAGTGAATTTGAATCATGCCATCTTTAACTGCTTAACTTGAGAATGGTGATGTTTAGTTCTGAGCTGTAATCCATTATCCACTTCCTTGGTATAAATTTCATTCATTGTTGTTTCTGTATTTGGAAGGCAACAGTGTTTGATTAATCGGGGTCACAGATGAACAACTTACCTGGTAAAAATGTATCCCCAATTTATGGATCCTCAAATTATTTATCAGCAGATAAAAGATCCTCTTTAATGAGACTTCATTCTACTATTATCTTGGTTTAAAATTCCTATTGAGGACTTCATCCTTCTAAATGTTTAAGCAGAACACTCAATATTTAGAATTATTTTTTAAATATTAATGGTTAAAAGACGAAGCTTGTTTTAAATACAGGGTCATTCATCAATATGCCTTTCATCTCAACACAGCTAGTCTAGCTGAAAAGAGACCAAGTCATACCAAAGCTCTAAAAGCTGATTAATTTCTACCCAAGAGATTTCTTCACATGCTTTATTCACCTATTGAAAACAATGATTATTTTTAAAGCCTAATATTTGATCGGATTTCATTCCCTTCTCTCCCCCCCCCCCTTAAATGGACAGCATCCTTTTCTGCACTGAATTTCTGGTGAGATTCTTGTAATATGGGTGATTAGTAATAAAGCTTCTGTTTGAATATTCACAAATGGTTCTGGATGCTTTTGCCGGACAGGGATAGATTGAATTATTCTGGTCCAAGCAATAACTCTGATGAATTAAATAAGGTATCAAGTGCAGGAAATCTGAAGATCCAGGCAGTTCAAGTGAATATATAGATTTATTTCAAACTTAAGCTCTCTACAAGAATCTGAACTACTAATGGTCAAAGTTAATTGGAGGTAGAAAAGAATCAATGGAATTCAAAGTGGGCTGGATTTAGATCCCTTGTGGGTTTGGAAGGACTTGAGACTGATGGTGCGTTTGACCCTTCCCTCAGGCTCAACCTGGTCATCCCTTACACATGGATGTTCTCTGGACCAAATTATTTCAGATTCTTGGATATCATGTTTGGTTCCCCTGTCTTATTCAGACTTCTTTATTCTTTGAAACACATGTCTGCCAAAATCTAATTTCTTCCATTGTTTTGGCAGTATTCAGGCTGGAGTCTTCTGGAAGATGGGTCAATTCGAATAGAAGAAGCGACAGAAGACGCTCTTGGCACATACACCTGCGTGCCTTATAATGCTCTGGGGACTATGGGCCAATCGCCCCCTGCCCGATTGGTACTGAAGGTATTTCATTGGTTGATGTATTCCTTTTGGCCCTGTGAACGTGTGCATGCACGTATGCATGGCTACTAGCAAAGGGCCCAGGTTTGCCCTGTGCAGTAGCGAGATATAACTTGCTGTGATGGTTCTGGAATGTTCCAATGCTGTCATGCATCAAGGGGGAAGATATTTACAGAGCAAAACTGTAGAAAAAGGGGCAGAACCTGGGGGCAGGATTAAAAGAGGGATCAACCTAGAATCCCTACGTAGTCGAAAGCAAACTAAGGCCAACCTCCCCTGAATTTTATTGAACCTTATCTAACTCCACGCAGGCACTGAGAAGATTCCTGTGCATAAGATTTTAGCAATAAATCAGTTTAATTGGGTCTTCGTGCATGGACCCGATCTTTCAAAAACTGAGATTTCTTAAATGGTACTAAACATTATTGCCTGTTTATTCAAAGCAAAACCATGATTGTGGTTAACCGGAAGTTCTTTTGTTTAGAATGATCTCTGTTGCTGATATGATACAGACTATGTGCCAACGATTCAACTGTGCATTAAGCTGACCTAATTGATGGCATTGATGGCTGTTGGGGGTTGAGGCATTTTGTAGAAAAGAAAGCAATTTTCTTGAAGCTGATCAGCTGTTCTACTAGTGCAGTCTGCATGAGAGTAGTGTGAGTGAAGTGCATGCTCGTGCAAGGGGTGAGGTTTGAGTAGGGAATTGTGAATGGTTGAAAGAAAGGGCCCTGCACAAACATCAAGCATCATGCTTCCCCTTATCTGTGCATTTAGATCAGGGTTTCCCAACCTTGGCCACTTTAAGACCTGTGGACTTCAACTCCCAGAATTCCTCAGCCAGACAAGGTTAGGAAACCGTGATTGAAGATGGATCAGGGCTTGGAAGCCAACCATTTGTTCACCTTTGGACAAACACAGTAAGTGGCTGAAAATCCCGCAGTTGGTTGGCAGCTCCAGGTTTTCAGCGAGAAGCGTTGGATGGTAATTATTCTTTGCTTTTCCTTTCTGGTTTCACAGGACCCACCCTATTTCACGGTGCTACCAGGCTGGGAGTACAGACAAGAGGCAGGGAGGGAGCTCCTAATCCCCTGTGCTGCAGCAGGAGACCCCTTTCCTGTCATCACTTGGAGAAAGGTACCCGGCCTGTCAGAAAAATCTGCAGGGCCTTTGGCTTTTGATGAATATTGCAGACAGAGAAGCCACCCTTTGTCCTGGTAAGAGCAAACTGCAGGCTGCTCTACCACTCTCGCCCTGTCCTACAAAGTGGGTGGGGGAAACCCAGCTTCTTGCCAGGAAGCATGTAGGACAGTGTTCCCCAACTTTGGCCTCTTGAAGAAGTGTGAACGTCAACTCCCAGAATTCTCCAGCCAGCTTTAATTCTGAGACTTTAATTCTGGAAGTTGAAGTCCACCCAGCTCAAAGTTGCCAAGTTTAAGAAACACTGTGCAGGAACTGTAGGGAGTGTAGCTGGGACTCCTTCAGAATCTTCACCTTCACCCTCAGAGTCTTTCTCTGAGTAGTCCAGAGTTAGGCCATCCTCCCACATTTTGATTTTGGTTTGGGATGCATTGCAGCACTTTAAGACTTCATCAGGGAACCGAAGAGGGAAGGAGATCTTGGCATTGGGGAGAGATGTTGAGTTTTACTTCTTCCACCTCCCTGTAAGGCCTACCTCAACTTGCCCCGAGTTGGGAATGATGAAGGGATCTGAAGTCAGGCATAAGTTGGATGGACTAATCATGGTGGAATTAACCAATAAGACCATATTCGTATGATGGAGCCAACTTGGGGAAAAGGCTAACATGAGACACAATGTTAAAATTTAAGTGTTTTGACCTTGATTTTGTGGCCTTCGTTGGCTTCTCCCTTCTGCAGTCTTTGGTTGGTATTCAGACTTTGAACTCTTTTTCATAAGTTTCACCTTACCCTTGTAGTTCCAGACTGGGCCCCATGCTCCTAACATTTTGGGTCCCTTCGGGGTTACGTGGTCTCCATCCACTTCTTCCCACCAATTTTGGCCTCTTTGTTATTACTAAGCAACAGCCAGAACACACCTCATTCTCCCTTTATCCTAAGTTTTAAAAGCTGGTCTTGGGCAAGATGCCAAACCACAAGTTGCCTGACTCCACGTTAGCCCAGCTTAGCATCTTCTCTGAATCCAGCCAGTGTATTTGTTTAATTTAAGGCCCATTGTGGTGAGTAAACTTGACCATGATGGAGTACTAAAATCTGGATTGAAATGGCTTCAGTTGTGTGTGAACCTGGCCATAGAATCATCAATGGAAGGAGAAGAACATCTCTTTCTATTTATCATTGTCCCAGGAAAAGTGCGAGCCTAATTAGTATCCTCTGCCAGGCCTCCAGCAGGAAAGAAGCTGTCTTTTAACCTAGTTGTGACTTCATCAGTAAACTGGTATTAATGTATTAAACAGGAAGGAAAATCAATAGGTCTGTAGCTCCCTCTTCTGTTCTAAAGCAGTGAAACATGAACTAGGTTGGAATACTTACTGGAATTGCATGCTTCAAGAATAAATCAGAAGAAATGCATGGGAAAGAATAGCTATTTCTCATGAGTAGCTGAGAAATTCTATGGTTTCTCAAGATCCAGAAGACCTCTTCAAAATCAATTTGGAAGCTTGCACATCAAAGCTTCCTTTGATCAGGTATCTAAGCCTCTTGGCTTCCTAGCATGCCACCAATTAAAAAAAAAAGGTGGATAAGAGGATTACTGTGAGAGAAGCCAACTAAGATATCCTTTCTGAGGTTAAAATTGAGCATTCCTGGAATTGGAAACCTTAGAAATTTCATGGAACAAGATCCAATTTCACTTTATGGTGCAGCTAATTCCATGGAGCATGATTCAATCTCACTTTATGGTAAAGCTAATTCCATGGAACCTGATCCAATTTAAATTTATGACATAGCTGAGTCAGTTATAAAACAAACATCCTTCCCTCCCCTCCTCCCGTTACTTCTGGAGGTTAAGGAACATACGTGGCTCTGCCTGGTGGCTGCAGGGGACATGACAGATGTGGTTATTATGCTCCATCATTGCTAAGCTTTTTTTTAAAAAGGGCATAGGCCTGTGCAGGACTCAAGGAATTTCTTTTATCTTCCCTCAGTCCTTCCAGGGCAAAAATGATATGAAATTTGGGGTCCAGGAACTCTGGAAGGTTGACAGGGCAGAAAAAGCAAAGAATGGGTGTGTTGGTGGCCCCTGGTTGTCCACCCTGATCCTTGCACAACATTAGCCCATAAAGCTATCTACAAAGATGGCTTCCTGCTTGATTGCCACTCTCGCCATCCCTGTCTTCCTTATCCCAGTTCTGTGAGGGAGCCCATCTTCCTCTGCCTCTTTGGCCTATGATTTCACCCCATTCCATGGCTTTGGGGGTTCTCTGTCCAAGATCCCCCTCCCACACCCTAGCCGACAGTAGCACCCTATGTCCAGGTACTTGCAACATATCTCTGAGTTGTATGTGTGTGTGTGTGTTCCTCCCATCCCCCTCTCCTTCCTTCCCTGGGCCTTCTTTCTTATTTGACCAAGGTAGGGAAGCCTAGTAGAAGTAGGCATACCACCCTTCCCAGTGGAAGCCTCCAGTTCCGATCTCTCAGTAAGGATGACCATGGAGAATGGGAATGCGTTGCTACCAACATCGTCACAAGCATCACGGCAAGCACTCATCTGACTGTCATTGGTAGGTATGAGGCTGGGAAGCATGGTTGATACGACCAGCTGGTTGATCGTTGGGGAGGGCTATGGATACTTGTGACATTTCAGCTCCAGTTGTTTTATGTTTTGTTTTTAAATTTGAAGATTTACCGGTATATGGCTGCCCAGTACACAAAAATGTGATTCCCTATAGCATACAACCACAGAAACAAATGGTGGTTCCCCGAAAACCACAAATAAAGTCAATAACCAGAATACATCACACAGATTAGAGCATGACAAAGCTAGATGGGTGACTTTGGGCCAATCACCAGGAGACTGTGAGTTCTAGTTCCGGCTTAGACATGCAAGCCAGCTGAGTGACTTTGGGCCAATCACCAGGAGACTGTGAGTTCTAGTCCCAACTTAGGCATGAAAGCTGGCTAGCTGACACTGGGCCAATCACCAGGAGATTGTGAGTTCTAGTTCTGCCTTAGGCACGAAAACTGGCTGGCTGACTTTGGGCAAATCAGCAGGAGATGGTGAGTTCTAGTCCTGCCTCAGACTGGGTGACTTTGGGGCGGTCACTCTCTCTTAGCCCAACCCACCTCCCAGGGATGTTATTGTGGGCAAAATAGAAGGAAGAAGGAATATTAGATAGGTTCTCCACCTTGAGTTGTTTATAAAAATAATAATAAAGTAGGATATAAATCAAACAAATAAGGTATGCCGCCTCCCAGGACATGCTCTCCTCAATTCTGAAGCAAAGCCTGAGGTCTTGAAATCCTTCTTGAAGGCCAACAGGGTTGGGGCCAATCAAGGAGATTGTTCTGCACAGCAGGTGCATTAAGTAATTGGTGGAAAAAGCTGAGCAGTACAGAGAAACATTTTGTGTGCAACAGCATTTTCCAGGTCTTGCTTCTTACTTTCAATTATTTCTCCCCATTTCCTTCTGGATTATGATTCTACCTCCCCCCTGCCAAGCCCCGCTCATTCTGCTATCTATTAGGAGAAGCTTCCTGGAGAACATCCATGTAAATATAGTAATATTATATTTGATTTTGTTTGTTATTGAGTTGTTTTCTTCTTTTCAGTGAAAGTTCATCTCAACTGAGTGACATCCTGGTTGCTTTCCACATGGGATCTATCATGTTTCCCCAGAAATAAGACCAGGTCTTATATTTTAGGGCTTAGTTTCTGGTTAGGTCTTATTTTCAGGGAAATACGGTACTAAATGCATCCGTCTGGCTGACAATCTTAATTGGGGTTTATTTTTGCGGTGGGGCTTATATTACGAGCATCCTGAAAAATCATGCTAGGGCTTATTTTCCAGTTGGGTCTTATTTTGGGGAAAACACGGTATATCCCTTTGTGCAGGTTCCTTGATGTCTTTTATTTACGAAATAATAAACCTGGGGATGCTAGGGTTCTCCAGTGATCCATATTTGAAAGGGGAATCCATTGGTGCTTCCTTCCCTTCGTCCTAGTTTAAACTCGGTTTTGTTAATCTTGATGGTCCTAATTTCTGTCTCCTTGTTTTCAGGTACAAGTCCCCATGCCCCAAGTAATGTGCGCGTTGCTGTTTCCATGACCTCGGCCAACGTTTCCTGGGAACCTGGCTATGATGGCGGATATGAACAGACATTCTCAGTTTGGTACGGCCCTCTGTGAGTCATCCCAGCATGCTTTGCTCTCTGCTTCTTTTCTTTCCCCATTGGCCAGTGTGAATAGTAGACTTGAGGTCTTGTCCTTCTTAAACTGAGTCCTCTTGAATGTTGATTGTGCTTTTGTGTAGCAGCAATACGCAAGTATCCTGTATAAGAAATGAGAGTTTTGCACCCCAGATCTTGATTAGCTGACTTTTGTGGTATATGGAGTAGGGCTTTGTCTATCCCTTTTTAAGGTGACTTTCCCCATCATGAGGAGATGATCAGGGAGACTTGAATCTTGCTTTTCTTCCATGATGGAAGCCAAATTACTCCTCATGGGATTTGCAGAGACCAATCTATCACCTCAAATGCTTCCTTGGATCTCGTACATTCGGTTTTCGATTAAAAATAGAATCCGCTGGGAATATCCAAATCAAGATTTGCAGCATGGAAAAAACAGTGGATTTAGATTGGCTAAATTGTGGTTATCCCGATCTGTACAACGAAACAGTAGTTTGCATTCCTGGGGACACAGCAGCCACAAAGTGACTGGTGAGAAGGTAAAGACATATTGTTTTTCTCCCACCCGACTCCTTTATGATACAGATTTAGTCCTGACCCATTCTTCCTCTGTAAAGATGAAAAACAAGACAAAGCAAAAATAAATGTTTTCCACAGTTCACTAAACGAAAGGCACCCATCCAGCCACATATCTGTGGTCCATCTTCAAACCTGCGGTCTCAAGCAAACGACACCAGCAAACCTTCAAACATAATAGTTGAGTGTACCTAACATGCTGACTTCTGAATCTGACATAATGGTGCTGTATTCATGTGATTTGTCATGCCCAAATAAACTATACAATGGCATCCTTTGATGGTTTCTTTCACACAACAGCTAAGAACCTGTTGGATTTTCACCACGTGCTGAACCAAACATCTAGTTTAGCTTAATCTATAGTGTTGTATAATCCTCCAATTGGTTAGTATGCTGTACATCCTATATATTACGTAATCTATCTTTCTTCAAGAAAATGCACCCTCAACGTGCCTAGAAAGTAGCAGCTGGAAAAAGCTGGTGTGTCAAATTTTATATGGTGATGTAACTATTCACCTCTGCCTTCTTGTGAACTGGATGAAATTGTTTATATAGAGGCTGTCTTCTGAGGCTACTTGGTCTCAATATTTGCTAAAAGTCACTGGAATTTAAAGGTTGTAGGTTCATCAGTGTGCACTATGTTTTACACCTCTAAAATATGACATACCAGATCTCTGCTTCAGACTATTTACATTCTTCCATACATCTAAGTCTACATCAACTTGGACGGCTCTTGATGCCAATAGCCATTTTAAATGGAAAACTTTCCCTTCCTAATCATCTATCTTGTCCAGGTTTTTTGCTTTGTAGGGGTTTAATTTTAGAAATCACATGTCAGTAGAAAGTTGATGGTTGGCTCATATTTCGCCTCCCACCTGCAGCATCCAAGAGTGTCGCGGAAGTGTGAAAAAGCTGTCATGCCGGAAAGGTATCTGGACCGCTTACGCAATCTTTTCCAGTCTTCCAAAATAGCTGTTCAGGTTTTACAGAAGAAAATGTAGGGCACGCCAGTAAAGGAGCACAATTCTTTTCCCCAATAAAGCTGTTCCTTACATCTGGAGTGCCATTGAAATAGCCATCTAACTGTAGATCTGAAGGCATTTTGTTGAGGTTCTTCTGAAAAGGAAGAAAGAAAGAAAAAAAAACTAAATCCGGAATCTACATTCGCCTTTCTTTCTTTATATTTCACCCCTTGAGTCAGTTCACAAGTCCTTTTGGTGTTGATTAATGAAATGATGTATGTGCAAACCACCAGCTTCTGTTGAAAAGATCCCTAAGGTCAGATCCCACAAGTTCCTCTAGATTTTGGGGACATGTTATTTATGTGTTGACTTTAAATTTACCAACAAAGAATTAAAGGGAGACTAGTATAGCTGTTTCTCCCTTTCATTCTTTGTCGGTGAATTTAAAGTCAACACAGAAATAGTTTGCCATAGAAGCCTGTGAAAGCTCCTAGATTGGGGCTGAATGGCGAAAGCAGAAGCAGTAGGCTCCGTCCCATATTTGGGGTAGACCCGATAGACCGGCTTCACCGGAAAACACATATTATTTAAATAGTAGCAGATGAAACCAAAGGATTGGCCAACATGAGAACTTAGAACATTGCTGGTAGTTAGGTTTGACAGCCGTAGATGAGTTGGATAAGACATTGGACTTTCATTGCCATTGCAAATTGTTATCACTGCAGCAAATCTCCTTCCCTTTAAGCTGATTGACATTATCTCAGTTGACTGAGTAAGGATACATCCATTGCCTTCTGTATTAGGTTGCCTATTTTCTTCCTACCCTTCTTTCTTCTTTCTGCCTCTGTGTCCTCACTTCACCCCATTTGACTTAAAATATTATCCGATAATAATGCACAAATCCGATAATAAAGAACTGTTTTGATTTTTGGAAGGAGGGAAGAACATTTGGGTGGCATGGATAGATTCAAGAACAGTGGCAATGAGTGCACTGTTGGGAGACTTGAACGAGTAGGTTAGGGACACCAGGTCTTGGAGAAAATCTGCGCAGTATTTAGAGTGCCGAAGAAAGTCTCCACGTAAATTGGCAATCTTGGTTTGGTTGTGTCAGTGTTTGATCTTCAGTGGTTTTGGCCTGGACTGGGGCCAGAAGGGGTGAAATTGTACCTTGGACTTCACTGTTGTTGAAGTGGGGTCACAGGTGAGCAAGGCTGAAAGCAACAAGCAGCACAGAGGGTCATGTGGCTGTCGTGCTGAGGACATCTGAGTCATCTTGGTCTCCACTTATGTGTCTGCCACTTGAGCTGGTTTTACGTTGTGAAGAGAGTCAAACCTTACTGAAGTTTATATCTGCCTGGTGAAAATAATCAGAAGTTTATGGCAAGATACCAATGGGCAGCAGGATGGTTGATGTGCAGACATAAAATCTCTCGTCATTAGTGCACTGCTTGTGGCTTTCATAATTTCATCCGTCATACCATCTGAAAAGCAAGATGTGTGCTCAGGTATCGGATAACAAGCAGAAACTGGGTTGATTATCCTACAGTTGTAATTCAACAGCTTGTATAAATATAGAATGTAAACCTTGTGATATCAAAGTGCAGGGGAAAGTAGAAAAGCCTCATGCTAGACTTTTGAACCCTTTTTTTTTTTTTAAATCACCAAGTTATCTAATTCAGATTTTTTTTTGAAAAAAGACACTTGACAAAATGTGGGTAGCACATATTTAAATGGCAGCAGCCAAAAGAGATGGGATGTTGAAGGGTGGAGATTGCCTTTCTTTGTTCTTTTCCCCTCGCTCCTTGTAATCAAGTGATGCAGATTGAAATCAACATGCAAATAGGATGTATTAGTTGCATGTTGGCTGGCTGGGGATTTCTGGGAGTTGAAATCCACATGTCTTAAAGTTGCCAAGTTTAGAGCCCCCTGATTTAGGTCACCAAATTCAGTTTTTTCTCAACATGGAATTTAGATGACTGGTGCCATTTCTTAAAGTGTGTGTGGGTGTGTGATTAAATAGGATCCTGATTACCATCAGGACCATTCCCCAAACAAGGCCATTGTTCATTAAGAAATTATCTCTGCTTTCCCTGTATAGTCCCTTCTCCATCTCTCTTCTGCTTTCTCCTTTTTTCTGTTTTCCCTCTGGGATTCTTTCTTTCTGAAGAACCTGCTCCTTGGATGATCTTTCTTCTCTCTCTCTAGGATGAAGAGGGCACAGTTTGGACCTCACGATTGGCTTTCCCTTCCAGTACCAACTGGTCCCAACTGGTTGCTTATGGATAACCTAGAACCAGAGACTGCCTACCAGTTCAGTGTCTTGGCCCAAAATAAGCTGGGCACAAGCTCCTTCAGTGAGGTGGTCACCGTAAATACTTTAGGTGAGTCCTGGAGATGAATGCTTTATTATTATTATTATTATTATTAATTGTATTTATATCCCGCCCTTCTCCTTTCGGACTCAGGGCGGCTGACAAATGATAAAAAGCTAACATATTACACCTAGTTAAAATTTCCCATCATCTTTCTTTTCTTGTATGCATTCAGCAAAGTTATAAGTAGGCTATAAGTAGGAATTCTGGCCATGGTCCAGGAGTTTTCCAGAAGCTAGTATTTCAAAATTGGAGGCTGCTCTTGGTGTCCCAGACCTTGTGTTCTTTTGGAATGAAAGATTAATTTCTGGAAAACATCTGGACCACTCCTGGTAGGGCGGGACGGGTATGATTCAGAAGATGAATGCAACTTCCATTGTGGTAGGTTGTATTGATACTTCTGTTCTTCTTTCTAATGAATCAGTTTCCTTCTCCCCTATTGCCACTTTGGAATTATTATTCACACAAAGAGTGGGCAGAGCCTTGGTTCACAGCACGTTATAAAATAATCTAAGCAGACCAGATTTATCATTGGGGAGAGTTTGTTTTAAGCCAAAGATACGGATTGGAAAGGGAACAGTGGTGATATGGGGAACAAAAACCCGGTGCGATTAATGTATGAAGGTGCTGGATTAGTTCCTGAAATGCAGGTTTAAGGCCACCTTCAGATATCACTTCTTGACTTAACTTGCTCCAAAGATTGTTATCCTAAAACAACTGGAGGAAAATTTGTGTTATGTAGATTGTCTTAAGCTCCTGGAGAAAGTGTGACATGAAAATATCTCTAATTTATTCCAGGTGGGGTCCTTGGCACTCTCTGAGCTGGGTTGTTGCCTTGCAGACGTTTCATGACCCAACTAGGTAGCATCATCAGTTGATCATGATGATGTTACCTAGCTGGGTCACGAAACATCTGCAATAAAACAACCAAGCTCAGAGAGCAGCAAAGACTCCACAGTTCAACCCTGAGCTAGAGATACTCTCTTCTTTTGATATTTTATTCCACCTTGAGACTTGGCTTGCCCCTCTTCAAAATCGCATTTCCCAGGGTCGTTTATGATAAACAAACTTAAGTTAAAGAGGTCACAAAAAAGGAAGAATTGGAGAAGGATCTGAGTGGAAGAGGAAGGGGAGAAAGAATTCCCAGGGAAGGACATTCAGAACAGGAGCAATATTTTGGCGGCTGGATGCCAGAAGCATCAGGAGCCACAGTGGGGAGCAGAATTGTGAACCATGGTGGGTCTATTTTTTTTTTGTTTTGGAAATTGGAGAGAAGAAGAATTGGAGAAGGCTTCAATTTTTTTTTAAAAAAAAATCTTTTAAAGATTTAATTGTAAGATTATCACTATAATTTTATAGTGGCCCCTACCTTAAAATACTAAAAATGTATGACTCAATATTGGCTTGATAACCTAGTAAGAAGGACTTTTGTCCCAGAAAGGTGTTTTTTCAAGAGGCAACTGGACTTTCTTTGTTTTTCCTTGAAGATGTTTCACTTCTCATCCAAAAAGCTTCTTCAGTTCATGAAGAATTGAAATTCATGAAATTCATGAAGAACTGAAGTTCATAAAGAATTGAAGTTCATGAAGTTCATGAAGAACTGAAGTTCATGAAGTTCATAAAGAACAGAAGAAGATTCTTGGATGAGAAGCGAAACATCTTCAAGGAAAAACAAAGGAAGTCCAGTTGCCTCTTAAAAAAGCACCTTTGGGACAACCATGACCTGGATGACTGAGAATCTCCACAGACATTTTTGGCTCAGAAGTTGTTCAATTTTCACATGAAGCCAAAAAGAAGGATCAATTTAAAGAATGGTAGCCAACTACATTTACAAATGTGTCCTCTAGAAGTAGACATTTGTGCTATTAATGCAATCCTTTCCCATCCTTATTATTTACTTTTTTCCTCTTCTCTTTTTTAAATTTTTATTAAAAACAATATCTTCAGCATTCCCTGTCACAACTCCAGAACCTCTGGTGCTGGTTACTCCACCAAGGTGCCTAACAGCTAACCGGACGCAACAAGGTGTTCTGCTGTCATGGCTCCCTCCAGCCAATCACAGCTTTCCGATTGACCGGTACATCATGGAGTTTCGGATTGGAGAAAGATGGGAGATTTTGGATGATGCCATCTTAGGGAGCGACAGTGATTTTTTTGCCAAGGATTTGACTCAGGTGAGTGGAAACTCTGGGAAAATGGTGACTGACTTTTCTCCATCCTTTGGACACTAGTCCTATTGTCCAAGCAATGTTGTATGACTTGATGGAACAGGACAAACATAAGCTTGATGTCATGCCTGTGGCACCATGGTGGCGCGGTGGTTAGAATGCAGTATTGCAGGCAAACTCTGCCCATAGCCTGGAGTTTGATCTTGATGTTGACTCGCCTTCCATCCTTCCAAGGTCAGTAAAATGAGGACCCAGATTGTTGGGGTCAATATCCTAACTCTGTAAACTGTTTACAGAAGCCTGTATGAAGCGGTATATAAGTCTAAGTGCTATTGCTATTACTATATCTCACATTCCAAGTTGCTGGGATTAAAAGTTCCTGATATATGTGTCTGTGTGTGTGTTTTTAGGAGAAAATATGCCTGAAAGTCCTTTTAAGTGTTTCGTTAATCAGACACATGACAGTATGTATATATATATGTATGTCTTAAATAATGTATTTTTCCTATATTTTCCATTTTGATTAGTTAAATAAAAAATAGCAGGAAAAGCAGAACAGAAAAAAGTGGAAAGGAATAGAATATATACATATAATTAGCTACATCGCAGTATAATCCCAAAATTAATCCATGTTAAATGATTTTTTTTAAAAAAATAAGTATATTACTGGTGTTGCATAAGATTCACAGATTTGAAGTGAAAATTTAAAAGGTGAGATATAATACAATGATTAGGAAAAAGTAAAAAGAAAAGAAAAGAAAAGAAAAACCAGAAATAAATGTTATTTGTAAGAACCCCCCCCCCCACAAAAGCATCCTCCTCTCATTTCTCTTTTATTGTTCCTGCTCCCCTGTTTTAAATTTTAATTAATCTTGAGGGGGCCTTGATATTAAGTCCTCTTAGTTCTACCTGGATTTGACCTGGGCTTTTGTTGAATTTATATGGGCTGCTTGAACCTGTCCTGTTACCTTTTATGATTATGGTGGGGATGGTACATCATGTATATTTAATGTTAGAAGCTGCCCTATGGGACTCTTTTCAAGTCAGAAGGGCAGGGTATATAAATCCCATTATAAGTAAATCAGAATGTGAATTCATAAATAATCAACTCGCATGAATGCCTGCTTGAATGGATCCATAGGGAAAAGCCTTTACTGCAACCTGTTCAGAAGTAAATCTATTAAGTTAGTAGGACTTGTTTTCATGTAGGAGCATAGAGGAGTGCAACTGAACCATAGTAAGCTTTTTGTTATGCTTGCCAGATTGTCAGAGGTCCTAGTGTTGAAAAATGGGTTGTCTGGTTTTGCTACAAAATTAATAGCCTATGGATGCTGCATTTATTTGCTCCTTGAACCCGGAATTGTGGTGTCCTGGGTTGTCTCTAAGCTTGGTGGTTTTCTTGAAGATGTTTCATTACCCAACCAGGTGATATCATCAGTGGTGTTATCAAAACAAGGTGCACCTGATGATGTCACCTAGTTGGGTAATGAAACATCTGGAAGAGAACAAACGAGCTCAGAGAGCACCAAGGACCCCACAGTCATCGTTGTCGTTGTCGTCGTCCTCCTCTCCACAAACCCCACTCCCTTCTAGCACTGATGATGTCACCTAGTTGGGTAATGAAACATCTGTAAGAAAACAAATTTGCTCAGAGAGCACCCAGGACCACACATTTCAATCCTGAGCTACAAATACTCTGTACTGTCCATCTTGGAATTCTCCAAAGGTTTGCTTTGGGTCATACTGTTGGGGAACTTTAGGCTTTGTAGTGCCAACACATTCAAAGAGTGGCCAGTTGAATAGGAATTAGTTCTACTTAATACAGGTAGCCTGGTTATAAGAATTTTTTTTGTTGGTTTTCATCAGCGTTATTGGGACTAATGACCCTGGCGTGTTTCATGTTGTAGGACACGTGGTACGAGTTCCGAATTTTGGCTGTCATGCAAGGTCTAATTAGCGAACCCAGCAATATTGCTGGAGTCTCCAGCACAGGTAAGCAATGATTGTATCTGTCTTGGCAGGCAGGTGTTCTGCCCCTGAGCCTAACCCAGTTCTGAGACCATCTCAATCAGCTCTAGGAACAGGGGGAGTCCTTTGTGATGATCCCCTAAAGATTAAAAAAAATTCTTTGGTCTAGAGCAGGGGTCTTCAAACTTGGCCCTTTTATGACTTGTCGACTTCAACTCCCAGAATTCCTCGGCCGGGCATGCTGGCTGAGGAATTCTGGGAGTTGAAGTCCACAAGTCATAAAAGGGCCAAGTTTGAAGACCCCTGCTCTAGAGCAGTGTTTCTCAACCTTGGCCACTTTAAGAGAGGTGGACTTCAACTCCCAGAATTCCCCAGCCAGCAATGTTGAAGAGTTGAAGTCTATCTCTCTTAAAGGGGCCAAGGTTGAGAAACACTGCTCTAGAGATTTTCTCTCAGCATCATCATCTTCCTAACCTGAAATATATTCCCAGATGTTGAGATGCTTGTTTATCATTAGGGAAAAAAACTGTCATAATAAAATTTTAATGAAAATATTAACACCCTTTTTTATGTCTGAAGAAAAGAGATAATGTTGGGAAAAGGCTCAGATACACAAGCCCTCATTCACTGGAGTATAAAGGGTGGGGGTGGAGGGAAGGGCAGTCCAATAAAATTTATAAGATTCCATTATTATAAACCAGGGGTCTTCAAACTTGACCCTTTTATGACTTGTGGACTTCAACTCCCAGCATTCCTCAGCCAGGCACGCTGGCTGAGAAATTCTGGAAGTCCACAAGTCATAAAAGGGCCAAGTTTGAAGACCCCTGTTATAAACCAATCTCAATAAAAGTCGTTTTAGCCCTCCTGTAGAGTTTGATTTCCCAGACAGCCCCATCTAGAAGAGCTGTTAGGTATCCCTGTAGGCGTGTCCAAGCCTTAATTCTACCTACGTCTTCTATCTTCTTTTCTACCCAGACATATTTCCGCAGCCGGAGCTGACGGATGAAGGATTGGCGCGTCCCGTGTTGGCGGGCATTGTGGCTACAATTTGTTTCCTCGCTGCCGCCATTCTTTTCAGCACGTTGGCGGCCTGCTTTGTCAACAAGCAGCGCAAACGGAAGCTCAAACGCAAAAAAGGTGAGGACTTTCCTGCTGGATCCTTCTTGGCGATCCTTCCCAGGTGAAGGTAGGCAGGCTTGGAAAAGGAGAGAGGCTACCTGGCAATTGTGGGATTTGTAGTCCAGCAGAACTAGAGGACATCATCCCTTCGAGGAAGACTGTAGCCTATATTTCTCTTCATCTGGCTAGTTTTCCTACATCCTCGTCCTTGTTAGGAAGGAACCTAGATCTGCCACTTCCGCAAAGATTTTAAGTCTAGACTGGTGAGGTCTGGATGGGGTTCCTCCGAGAAAGATTTTTTCCAGAAAATCTTAACTCCCCCTAGATGGAAATGGTGAAAATTAAGGCTGGAATAAACCCTAATCCTGAAACTGGAATAAATCCTTATCCTCAAACAGATAATTACATAAGCCTCTTTCTGGAAAAGTAATGTCATGCTACAGAAAAGGCTCATATTTGGTTAAACCATTCAAGTAAATATTTAGAAAAGGA
Organism: Protobothrops mucrosquamatus; assembly: GCF_001527695.2. Lineage (NCBI taxonomy): Eukaryota > Metazoa > Chordata > Lepidosauria > Squamata > Viperidae > Protobothrops > Protobothrops mucrosquamatus. Next base: position 141,207 of record NW_015388593.1, read on the forward strand.
GCATTAACGTCAACTGTGGTTTAACCCTTTATTATCGGGGTTAACTGTTTAAGGAAAATGCTTCCTCATTCATGGATCTGTAGTGGTCGGTTTCTCACCTTCTTCTTGCTATTGCTTTGCAGACCCACCTCTCTCTATAACCCACTGCAGGAAGAGTCTAGAGTCTCCGTAAGTATATTGCATTGGGAGCACAGATACTACAATCCATTGGATGGTTAGCCCAAAAGGGGCGCTGTTTACATCAGTCTTCTCCAGTTTGATGTTCTCCTAATGCCTTGAGGTCCAAAATGCAGATCTTGCAGAATCTACAAGCCTGGGGAATTAAAAGAAACAGGCTTTCGTTGAGCATTTCAGGGTTCCAACTGCAGCAAAAACCTTCAAGCGAAAATATATCTTAATTAGACCTTGTTATTGTGCTGATCGTTGAAGTCCGTGGTGCTTTAATGAGTTTGCCTTCAAAGTCTGACATTCATGGTTAGAATTTGGAAAAAAAACATCTCCATATCCACTTGTTTCTTGACTTTGTAATACTCTCAGAAGCATATTTTAACAGGTACATTACTGCTTGGAGAAAAAAATAACCTGCGGGTTTTGTTGCCTTCCATAACAAAGCCGAAGAAAATTGCTAGCGTCGGTTCCCCTCAAAAAAACTGTACATGTGTGCATTGTTAGTGTTCAAGGTACTGTATATACAAATGACTTGGGAAAGCCCACCTCAAAGTGCTGAGTCAAACTCTGAAAAAACATTATTGTCTCAGTGTTTTGAATCCTCCTAAAATAGTATTTCCCAACCTTGTCGACTTTAAGATGGGTGGACTTCAACACCCAGAATCCCACAGCCAGCAAGGCTGGCTGTGGAATTCTGGGAGCTAAAGTCCACCCATCTTAAAATTGACAAGATTGGGGAACAGTGTCCTGAAGTCATATATATAACCTTGATACAAATCTTTGCATGGAGCTCCTCTCTGAATCATTTCTACAGCCCTATTCTCATGTCCTAAGATTTCTTGAGATGTTTTTCAGGTGGTGCTGTAACTCCTCCAGGAGCTTTCCCCTTTTTCTTTCGTTCCTCCTTCCTAGGCTGTCTTCTGGCAAGGTGAGCCCTGAGAGCATCCGTACTCTACGGCCCCCTTCCGAGTCATCTGACGACCAAGGTCCATCTGGCAAGCGCATGCTCAGCCCTAGCAAGGAGAAGGAGCTGTCTCTTTACAAGAGGACCAAACGGGCTATCAGCAGCAAGAAGTACAGTGTTTCCAAAGCGGAAGCAGAAGCTGAGGCCACCACTCCCATTGAGCTCATCAGTCGTGGGCCAGATGGCCGCTTCGTCATGGATCCTTCAGAGATGGAACCCTCGCTCAAGTCCCGTCGGATCGAAGGCTTCCCTTTTGTTGAGGAAACAGACATGTACCCCGAGTTCCGCCAATCTGACGAAGAAAACGATGACCTTGTCATGCCTCCGTCCGTTGTGGCCCTCAAGTCCCAGTTGACACCTCTTTCTTCCAGCCAGGAGTCTTATCTGCAGCCACCAGCATATAGTCCCAGATTCCATCGGGGTCTAGAGGGAACAGGAGCCCTCCAAGCCACTGGTCAGGCCCGGCCCCCAGGCCCCCGGCCATTCCACCATGGCCTATATTACGGTTACCTCAGTAGCAGCAGCCCCGGAGAGATGGACCCTCCACCATTCTACATGCCAGAGGTGAGCCCTCTCAGTTCTGTCATGTCCTCCCCTCCCCTGCATCCAGAAGGACCTTTTGGCCACCCCACCATCCCTGAAGAGAATGGAGAAAATGCTTCCAACAGCACACTGCCCCTGACTCAGACTCCAACGGGAGGCCGGTCCCCTGAACCATGGGGCAGGGCTGAGTTCCCTTTCAGTGGCCTGGAGTCCTCGCCCATCCTCTTTCCTCACCAGCTCCATCCGTGTGAAATGTCCGAGAGCATGCAGCCCCAGGCCAGTCTTCCGAGGGGACCTCCGCCTTCCTCCCTCCAGGTTCCTGCATCCTACCCTGGCATTCTGGCTCTGGAGGCACCCAAAAGTTGGGCTGGCAAATCACCCAGCAGGAGCCAACCTTCTATGATGCCCACCACCGCCACCGCACCCAAATGGCAGGACAAACCTATGCAACCAATGGTGAGCCAAGGGCAGCTAAGACATACCAGTCAAGGCATGGGAATACCGGTGTTGCCTTACCATGGGCCGTCCGAGCCAGTCAGCCACAGCAGCACAAGCACATTTGGCCTAGACACAAGGTGGTACGACCCACAACCGAGACCTCGGCCAAGCCCTCGGCAAGCCAGGAGGGTGGAACCCAGTTTACATCAGGTGGTGTTGCAACCATCAAGGCTATCACCCCTGACTCAAAGCCCCCTCAGTTCCCGCACCAGCTCCCCAGAGCTGACGGCCCGTGCCAGACCACGACCCGGCCTCATCCAGCAGGCAGAAATATCAGAGATCACCTTGCAGCCTCCAGCAGCAGTCAGCTTCTCACGCAAGTCAACGCCCTCCACTGGTTCTCCCGCCCAGAGCAGTCGTGGAGGGAGCCCCAGCTTCCGACCAACGATGGCCTTCACCTCTTTGGCCACCAGCTTTCCCCCCTCTCATTGCCCCTCCATGCCCATGGAATCCATGGATGTCTTTGGACCGATCTCCTCGCCAAGGAGGACTGGGGAGGAAACCCATAGGCCAGAGCTGACACCGACAACCAGTTCAGGGTAAGGGTGTGCACGCGCAAGTGGAATTTGCTTGCCTTCCTTTTTTACCTAGCCCTTCTTTCCCTCCCACCTCACCTGCTCCCATCCCTTCCCCAAAGTCCTTCCCCAAACACCATCAATGGAGTCCTTAGAGTTGATCTAGACACCCTGCAGCATCTTTTTTTTTTGGCGATGACTAGTTCCCAAAGTCCACTTTGCGCTGTTGGGGCAATACCGGTGCCTGTCGTTGCTCAGCTCATCAGATTAGATCGGTGGAATGCTGCACCTTTGAGTTAGTTGTGATTTTGCATTGTTTGTTACCAGAAACTCCCACTTCTTTCCACCCTCCATTGTTCCATTGGGAATCTCATTCAGAGCTTGCTTCTGGCTTGGGGACTGACGCCTCAGATGAACGAAGTTAATAACATTTCAGATTCAGGAGTCTTTGGAGAGAGAACGGTTGGGGTTTTGTGGGGACTGGGGTGAATGAACTCTGGAAATTACTGACATTTTCTTTTTCTCATTCCTGGTTGTTGACTTTCCTGGAACATTAAACCCTAGTTTTTGCCTTCTTCACATCCTTTCCCCCTCCCGATAGAACTGATCGTCTTCCACAATTCCAACTAGGTTACCCAAGCCACCTTGCTTTCCTCATCTCCAATAGGGGTGCTACAAACTTTGACCCAGCTTTTGTCCAAGCAGGCACCCAGGGCTTTAGCCTCTGAACAAACTGCCAGGAGAAGGGGAACCCTAAAACCCTACGTCAACTTAGAACCCCAACCCAACCCAACCCAACCCAACCCAAACACAGTGAAGTCAACATTCTTGGATTCTGACCACGAAAGGAGACTGGAGCTGGTCTTCTCTCCAGCAGCTGGTTTCTCAGGTACCAGCGTTGCACCAGGCAAAGTGTTCTTTCTTTCTGTCTCTTCTTTCTCTCCTCTGCTCCTCTTTCTGACGGCAGTGCTTCCCATGTTGGTTGTCTTTGCTGATGCAGCTTTTTGTTTTGATTCTTGATGTAGTGGAGTTGTATCACCGTGCTTTCCCCTTTTGATCCCGGGGACTTCTGGAAACGAGTGGGGGGCATTGTGCCATCTGGATGGGGAGGGGGCAAGAGAAAGGGAAGTAAAGGATGGGAGGTGTGGTCTGCTTGTGATGGGAACAAGCATGGATTTGCCACTGCTAAGTTGGCAGGAGCAGAAGCTGCAATGCGATGAGCGCAGCATGGGTGGCTGACTTTCATTCTCCTTGCAACGCTTCCTGTTTGTCCATTTCATTTATACTATCTGGTGCCTGGAAGCTCCCAATTCATTAATGAACGCAATCAGCACAATTATGGGATGCTGCTTTCAGGAGATTCAGACTATAGGAGAAGAGAGACATACGCACACAAAAAGGACAGGGCAACCTCTTGGCTTTTGAAAGCAACCAGAGAAAAAGCAGTGAACGCCACCTCTCTGATTGGGAATGAAGGACCTCATGGACCTTCTCATGGATCCATGGTCACACCAAAGCCCTTTACCAAGAAAATGTCACTTTCTGATGCTGTCTACCTCCAGATTGATGAATTCTAGGATTCTCAGCAAAGCCATCTTAGCTGAAGAGCTTCTGGAGGCTGAAGTCCACCCATCAGCACCCCAGGTGGGGAAGGCTTCTCTAGTGCAAGGGTGGGGAATACAGGACCTTCTAGATCAGGGGTCTTCAAACTTGGCCCTTTTATGACTTGTGGACTTCAACTCCCAGAATTGTTGAAGTTGAAGTCCACAAATCATAAAAGGGCCAAGTTTGAAGACCCCTGATCTAGATCTTGTTGATTTTTGGCCTCCTATTAGCCCCAGTCTCAGTGATCAGGAACAATGGGAAATATTGTCCAATGATATCTGGAGGACATAGCGTTTCCTTGGCCCTTGTCTATGCCATGAAGGTTATATTTGCTTTCAGGTCCCTTTAGTGATGATGGCTTCCCCCAGAGAATCATGGGAATTGCAGTTACATTTTTGGAAGCCCTGAACTAGACAGGGACTCCACTCTGGTGGCTTCACAAATAAAACTTTAAATGGGCTTTCCTTAGAGGGTGGAGGGCAATTTACCATCTGCAGTGATGGCCTCAGATCCTCTTGAATGATGTCAGCCATTTTTCTCCTGATGGAACTACAATTCCCAGGATCCTTTGGGAAGAAGGCCTGAGGAACCTGGCAATGAGTGAGCCAGTCCATAGCATTGAGAAGTCCTTCGCACTAGATCCTCCGTTGCATTGATGATGAAGCGCTCTACACTTTTAGCTCTCCTTTCTTTCCCCCCTTACTTTCTCCAGCAATGTTTGTTTGTTTGTTTGTTTGTCTCTTGGTTTCTTTCCTCCCTCGCTTTTCCTTTGATTTTTTCCCCCTCCCCTTTTGACTTGCTGATGTCTTGTGGAGTTTGGCTCCCTGCGGATGTTGATAACTGCTTTGTTTTTGATTAATCTCAGCTATCTGGGCAGTGTTGTCGAGACAAGCCACTCCTCAGCTCAATAGGTAAGGGTGATCAATGTCTGGAAGGATGGTGCTGGGGTTTGGGGATTCGGTTGGGGTGAGGGGTCCGGGAGGGACGTGAGAGGGGCTTCTCCCCAATAACATTTACTTATTTGATTTTTACTTATTTTTTTAAACCCTTTTCTTTTCCTTTAAAGGGGAATAAGGAATTGCAAAAACTAGGACAAACTATTGCACACACAAACCTTTGTGGCTTTGGGGTTTCTCTTCTGCTACAGGATGTCCCTCCCCCCCTCCCTCCCCTCTTTGGTTCAAGCCAATTGGTAGAGCAGGGATGACCACTTATGAACTTTACTTTGGGATTAAATAGAAACTTGAATCTACGAGGACTACACAGGGACTATTAAAGTCAATGCTTCTTGCTTCGGCTTTCAAAGAGATGAAATGGGGCCCTACTTCAGTCAGAACTGAAGACGCTTCTTGGATGAGAAGCAAAACATTTTCAAGGGGGAAAAAAAACCCCAAGAAAGTCCTGTTGTCTGTTTTGGAAAAGCATCTTTGAGACAACCCTATTTTTTTTTTTTCCTGTTTAGACGTCCCAAATGGCCACTGAAAGCCATTCAATCATGAAGCACTAAAAACCTAGTGGGCCTTGGACAGTGGTGGGATTCAAATATGTGACCAACCAGTTCTCTGTGTGGATGCTGCTTCCAGAAGTCCATTCTGGGCCTGGGCAATAAAAAAAGTAGCTACCGGTTCTGCCGAAGTGGTGTGAACCGTCTGAATCCCACCACTGGTCTTGGATGAAATCCTAAACCACCAGCCTTTCATGGTAGAACATAGAATAACAGAGTTGGAAGGGACCTTGGAGGTCTTCTAGTCCAACCCCCTGCCTATGGCAGGAGATCCTATACCATTCCAAACAGATGGCTGTCCAGTCTCTTCTTGAAAACGTCCAGTGATGGAGGTTATTGGTCAAGAGTCCTGATCCCCCAGTTCTTCTGCCCAAGACTGAAATATTGCAAGCAGTAAAGCCCTGAGTATTTTACAACATTGATCAGTGCTTCTAAACAAGAGACTAAAGTGGTCGTTCTTTATCCATTATGGTTTGTTTTAAGAGGTCCCATTAAAGCACAGAGCCACCCCTCAGGCTAAATTGTTCTTTTATGAGTGGGCTCTGGAAAGTTGCCAGGGGCTGAAGGCATGGTGAAGGGTTTATAACCAGGCTAGTAAAAAAACCTTTTTAGTCTTTCTTTCCTTAGCCCTTGTTTTATGCTGCCATAAAAGAGGAAGCAAGAGACAGTTTACACAATTTATGTCAAAGCTTCAGTTCCTGTGCCAGAGACACACACAAACAAATCCATTTTTCCCTCCCATATGGGACTTAAAGCAATTTGGACAAGACTTTTGAAAGATCGCCTGGCAGATTTCTGGATATCTCTTTTTAGGATTTTTTTTAAAGCCTTTTTCTAGAAAGAAGGGTACTGATAGCGAAATAGGTTCTGCCTCAGTTTACCTTCCCAATAAGCCAGCTGTGCTTACGACTTTTTTTTTATTAAAAGTTTTACAAAGATTACAGTATAAACCCCCATACCCACCCCAAAACCCCACCCTCCCCCTCCCCCATTTCCCAGAGCTGAACACAGGGTTACAAATATAATAATCAAAATCTATCTAACATTAACCAACTATTAAAATAACCAAGTCCATAATACGCTTTAACTCCCCTTTAACACAAATTTAAACAAATTAAAGTTAAACACAATAATAAACATATTCATAACCTAAATATTAAACAATACCATACTAATATTAAAATATAATAATAATATCATATAATTAAAACTAACACAAATTCCATTAAAATAAACTAGTAATAATAACAATACTCTAGAGTTTACTCATAACCCAAATGAAACTTTTTAGTCCCATATTTATTCTGAATATAATCTATCCATCTTCTCCAGACCGAGATGTATCTTTCTTGTGACTGATCCTTCAAATAAGTGGAAATTTTAGCCATTTCTGCTAAATTTGACACTTTAAGCATCCATTCTTCTATAGTGGGCAAAGAGTCCTTCTTCCAAAATTGGGCTACCAATAATCTTGCAGCTGTTATAATTCATTTCTTTAACATCCAAATCTGCTTACGACTTTAATTCAGCTTTCTTTAGCTTTACAGATCTGTGTAAAGACAAGGATTGCTCGCCAAGTTACTTTTTTATCTGGCCTGTTGAACGGTCACTAAACGAGGATTATCTATATTCCAATTTTGTATGAACAGGGCACCAAGATGCTGGAATTACTACTTGCTTGCCTCTCAGTCTTACAGGGAACTCAGCTGAAACTGCCCAGGCACTTTCAAAAACCAAAACTGTAGCATCCCTAAGGCCAAAAAAGTTGTCATTTCTTCCAGGTTTCAGCTACACTTCTCAGAAAGCAGAATTTGGGGGGCGGAGGTCAGTTCCATGTTTTTTTTTCTTTTTTCTTCTTTTGCAAATTTCCACAACCCCCCCCCCCCCCTTTGCTGCCAGCATGCGCTAAACCAATGCTGGGCTTCTCTGCTTCTCCCCCGGATCAAAACCCCAAAGCCACAAAGGAAGTAGTTGGATTATCCCTGGATCTCACCCTCTGCTCTCTCTTCCTGCGTATTTGTCTCTGAACTGGGATGGCCCCTCAGCTCCTAGCCTTAGAGCAGTGGGGCTGGCAAGACCTTGTATGTGCCCTGAACCCTTGTCACTCCGGTGTATTTCTTTGGAGTATGAGGTTCCCTGTCTGTCTGTCTCTTTTTTTGGAAGGAAACCAGTTTTCCCCTTTAAAGGCTTTCTCTGTTGTCAGGACTCTGCATGCCATTCACAGTTGCTCTGGCTTGAAGAAATTGTGAGTTCTCTCGTCTGAGTGCTTCGTTAATTCCTTTCCTTTTTTTTTTCTTTTGGATTTGTGATTCCTCTTCCTTTATTACGTTTTGCCCTCGTTCTGTTTCTCGTTCCTCTTTCTCTCTTTTTTTTCCTCACGCCACGGTGAGCCTTCCTCCTCTCCTTCCTCTCTTCTCTTCCATCTCTCCTTCATTTCTCTCTTCTGCCAGCATGGTGAAAAAAAATCCATCATGTAGGCCAGTTGTGCTGATCCCGCAAAGCTGGGGAAGGGGACGTGCTCTGCTCTTCTCTCGGCTTGTCCTTCTCTCATTGCTGGTGCTGGTGCTGGTTGTGGTGGAGCTGGCACGGCAGTAGCAAAACGCTTTGTGGCGTGTGTGTGTGTGTGTCCGGGGTGGGGCAGGCGCCCTTGCTGTTTCCTTTAGCAACTCTCATTAGTCCAGCTTGCCCATTGCTATGCAACCGTCCTTCTCCAAGAGTAGCTGCTTTTTGACGATTGAGGTGGCTGGCAGACCTTTTTAAGGGGTGGTGGTGGTGGTGGTGGTCTCTGCGCATTTTCCAAGCTGTTCACCGATTTGAGGTGGTCACATTGGAAAAGTCGTCATTTCCGAAGTTAAATTCCACGCTGGTTTCCTTCTGCAACTGGAACTCTCTTCGGAGGTGAAGGAGTATGCAACTTCTCACCATTCCTTCCAGTTTTTTCTGGCTTGAAAAAAAAATATGGCTGGTTCCTACAAATAAATAAAACAGCTGGTTCCTGCAACAGATTTAACATACTAATGGAGGGTTTTTTTTCCCCATTTTGGGGGGGGGGATCTGGACAAAAATTGTGCACCGTACGTAGACTAATGGAATAGTGGGATTTTTGAACAAGGCCGCATCTCAGAAGAACTAACCACACTTAGTCTTGAGTGGGAATGCTGTTACTAGATCTGGTTCATTGCTTGGGTTTCTACAGTAGTCATCTCTTCTGCAAATGAGTAGAATCTTTTATTTCAGCATGGTTCAAGGCCCCTGTGCCCAGTGGTGGGATTCAAATATGTGAACAACCGACTCTCTGTGTGGATGCCCCTTCCGGAAGTCCATTCTGGGCCTGGGCAACAAAAAATTAGCTACCGGTTCTGCCGAAGTGGTGCGAACCGGCTGAATCCCACCACTGCCTGTGCCAGAAGGAAGAGTCACAGAAATGGGGTGAAGGGTACATAGCAGAAAATAGCTTTAACAGAATAAGAGAGTTGGAAGGGATCTTGAACCAGTGAGGTTAGAACATACAAAGACCTTTGTGTAATTGAAGTGTTGTGATTCTAACAAAGGAGAAAACAAATATTCGTGATGCAAATGCAAACGTGTTTTATGATGGGCCTAGTTTCCTTTGTCATCCCTTATTATCGGGAGAAACAATATTTTTTTCCCAGAGGTGTCACTCAAGCATAATAAAAGGGTTCTAAACAGGAACTTGGTGGGAACCGTGTAGGAAATAAGGAAATATTTTTAATATTAAATCCGTAGTAGCAGAGAAAGAGAAGCAATATCAAAGAAATTCACAATGTAGTCACCGGAAACCCACAACTATTGCAAAGGGAAAAGAATGACAAACAATAATCTATTGTTTACATTGGCTATACATTTCCAAGGATGTTTTTATTTGTGTTGGTTTTACTGTTTTGACATGATGCAGCACTGTCCTTTTATATTTTCATTGCTCAGGAAATTTTCTTGGAGATATATATGTTTTTGGTATGTATTTCAGAAAGCAAGTACAAACAAAATTTATAGTCGCTATAACACAATAGCCAACCTATTGTGAATTGGGTAAGAAAATCTTGCCCTTTGTAAAGTATGATTTATCAGTTTGGAAGACAGGCTCCTGCAAAAATAATTTACTTATCTGCAGGATAAATATCCTGATATACAGTTTCTTTCTTTCTTTTTTTTCCCCAAGAGACGCAACAGTGCTAATTGAAATGATTAAAAAACCTTCACATTCCCTTGTCCAAGGCATAGACTAATCAATTAACTGTATTAATGAAGGGAGGGTTGCTTTAAAACTAAATCTTTTCCCCCCTCCAAATAGGATTTTACTCATGTGTTTTATTTGCTGTGTATATGCATAATACGGGAGTTCATTCATTGCATATGAGGTTCGCTCACAGAGAGATCTGTTATTTATTCTCTTTATTCTGAGATGTTTTTTATATAGTTAACAGAATAACAGAGTTGGAAGAAACTTTGGAGGTCTTCTAGTCCAACCCCCTGCTCAGGCAGAAAATCCTATTCACAACTTCTGGAGGCAGGTTGTTCCACTGATTAATTCTCATTGTCAGGAAATTTCTCCTTAATTCCAGGTTGGTTCTCTCCTTGATTAGTTTCTATCCATTGCTTCTTGTCCTGCCTTCAGGTCCTTTGGAGAATAGCTTGACTCCCTCTTCTTTGTGGCAACCCCTCAGAGATTGTAAGACTGCTATCATGTCACCCTAGTCTTTCTCTTCATTAAACTAGACATACCCAATTCCTGCAACCATTCTTTGTATGTTTTAGCCTCCAGTCCCCTAATCATCTTTGTTGCTCTTCTCTTCATTCTTTCTAGAGTCTCAAGGTCTTTTTATATCGTGTTGACCAAATTCTGTCCCATTGTTTTATTTTGTTTGGGAACTATAGAGCAATAGACTGAATTTATTGCAAAACTCAGTATTTGAGTTTTCACTGGAAGATAGATTTTAAGTCTGTGATTCCTTTTGATCAGACATGGTGTCCTGTGCAAAAGAGATATCTGATAGGCACAGTTAATTCCCCTTATTTCGAGTACTCATTCAAATCTGAAAAGAGTAGCACCTTTTTGAAGCCTTCTTAGGAACTGTTTTTAATTAGTGGCTGACTTTTATTATCTGATGTTAAGAAAGGGCAGCTAATACATGAGTTTTCAGTTCCTTTTATCATCTACTGGGCAAAGGCGGTTTTCTTGATTATTTGATTGATTGTTTCACAGCCAACAGGAAGATATCTTTTAATTTTTCAGGCATCTTTGTAGAATCAGGAGAGCTACAAAATTGAATTAAGTCTCTTTTCTGCTCTCATCTCCCTCTTGATAGCTGGTTATCTTATGTCATCTCTGAGAAAATGTCAGTTACTAATCTCTCTCTTTGTTGATCTTGATGTAGAATTACATTTAATTAGCTCAGATTTTTTTTTTCAACCTAAATGCAGAATTTTACTTGTCTCCCATCCTATTCATTTCAGTCTGTTGCTCAAGCCTATCTGGATCTTTTTGAATCTTCTGGTTTTCATCCAGAATAGCTTTGTCTCATTTGCAAACTTCTTAAGAATTTTCTAATTTCTTAAAAACGTCTAACTTCCCCCATTCATTCTAGCCATTGATAAAAATATTGGACAGCAAAGGGGCCCACGACAGACTCCTCTGGCATTTCATTTGATATTTTTCTGTAAGCCGGGATGTCCAATCTTGGCAACTTTAAGACCTATGACTTCAACTCCCAGAATTCCCCAGCCAGCCATGCTGGGGAAATTAAAGTCCACAAGCCTTAAAGCTGCCAAGGTTGAACATCTCTGCTGTAAGCTGATCTGTAATTTTTGAGGGTAGCCATTCAGCCAACTGTGAGTCCATCTAATAGTAGTATCATTTAGCATATGTTTTATCATTTTTTTAAAAAAACCATGAGGCATTCTGTTGAGGCCCAATTATGTTGTGTCAATGGCATTCTCCTGATCTACTAAATTAGTCGTAGGAGGAAAGAAAATTAGTTGAGACAATTAGAAGATTTGTTTGGACAATTAATGAACAAGTGTTCTGTCAATTGCAGCATGCCTACTCAAGCACAGTACAGTGGTACCTTGGCATGCAACTACTTTGAAACTAATTGAATTTGGTACTCAATGCATTTTTACTTATAGTTTTTTTGTTATTCAATGCACAAGATAGAACTTACCAGTGTTGGTTGCCTTGTGATTCACTAGATTATTCCTTGTGGGGAAAATTTGTTTGGTACTCATCGTTTTTGATACTCATCGTACCTCCCGGAATCAATTAAGATTGAGTACTGAGGCACCATTGTACTTACTGCTTATAATCTGATCAAAGACCTTGCCTAACATAGACATTAAGATAACAGGTCTACAATTTCCTACCTTTTCATTCTTCCCTTTTTGAAGATGGAAAATCATATGTTCTCCTCTGATGTTTTGGGACATCAACCATCTACCAGGAAATCTCAGAGATTTAAAATTTAAAAATCCATTGCCTGAAAACTTGGCTATACCACCTCCACACTTTTATACATAAGATCTATCCTCTTTTCGTAAACCAGTGCGAGGATGTTAGGGAAGATGCATTGGATACATTTCTTCTTTGACTAACTGGGATACTATTGTAATTGGAAGAACATTTATTCCATCTTTGTGATGGAATATACTGAGGAGGATGATCCCCAAGAGGAGGAAAAGGGTGTATTTCAGAGGAGTAAGAGACAACTAGCTCAAATATTAGTATGAGAAAAAGAGGGTGAAGAGACAGCCTCTCTGTAATCATTCACATAGTATATGTAGATAGTAGTAGAGTCCTCAGTTCGGCAAGATTTTTGTATATAGACGTGAAACAATAAAGAACTCAGCTCGGAAGAATTACCACAAACCACAATTGTTAGAGTGATTCTTGGTTTTGGACCAATCTTTTCCATTTTTTTTTCAACTCATTAAATCCTGGCCTAAAGGGCTGGGTAAATAGCAGCCACATTGTGGCAGAAGAACATGGGCCTACACCCTGAGTGTAAATAATAGATTGTATATAGGTGTGTTGAGAAACCAAAACCCATAAATCTTGTTTGTAATGCAGAAGATAGCTAGTTGAGTTCTACAGTTGCAGATGGACTGGGCTGGTGCAGCAGTTTCTAGATAACACGTGTTGTAGCTACATTGATCCAGTGGTGTTGCCTATGGCAGACCCATCAGCTGCACCTTAAGTTGTGGTCGCCCATAAAGAGACTGAAGTGTGAAAATGCAGTTGTTTGTATGCATACTTTGCTGCATAAACTATCCTTGTCTGTAGGATCTGCTGTTTGCAATCTAATCTCTGAAGGCAACTTGTAAGAGCTTTCTTTGAACTGTGTACTGTGATGTATGTAACGAGTATGGCTAATCACTGCAAACGCATAAAGGACATGAATATATATTGGCAATCTCAAGGGTCTCCTCTCAACAGAACCTCCCCTTCTCCCCTCTTTTAAAGGATGTGTTATTGTGAATGCATCTGTTCTTGGTAGACGTCTAAAAATCTCTTCCAACACTTACATGGACTTTTCTGAAAGATGTTCACTCTTGCAACTAGCAAAAACAAAAAAGTGCCTTGAACCAGCCTAGAAACTGCCACTTTTAACCCTTCTTCCTTTTCTTCTTCTTCCTCTGTTTAACACTGCAGATGGTTCAGGCCCAGACCCTCAGCCTTAATTGGGCTTTGTTTCCTTCCTTTTGTTTTAACCATAGTTCAGCTATGGTTTCAAGAGGTTGACCCTATTCCCACGAACAATAGGCCTAGTGTCCTTTCTATAACCTTTGCCTGGTTTGATCTAAGTAGTTCTGATCAGGAGAACAGGAAAATGAAGTTTTCCAGCTAAAGGAAGGACCGCGTTGGATGGGGTTACCTTGGAATGTAGGGATGGGGGTGGGGAGGAAAAATAAACAAATAAAAATAACCAAGGAGGTAAGATGCTACATTCACCTCCGGCAGAGAAGCTGATAGGGTGGATTTGGCATCCACCCTGCTTTGATTGTCACCATCTTTTCCTTCCCCGTGGCAGACCAGGTGGAGGTTGACATGCCCTCTTTGCCAGCAGAGAGACCCTCCCTCGAGAGAGAATAGGGCAGGGGGCCACTGATGGCGCTTTCTGCTTTGTCTTTCTAGAAGACGTCCATCACCAACCCGGAACGCGGCCGCACCTGAGAGGCTCGAAGCTCTGAAATACCAACGGATTAAGAAGCCAAAAAAGTCGAAATCCAAAAAACAAAGCAGTGAGTGCGAGGAACACCAGATTCGCTCCCCTGCCTCTCCCGCTGCCCCTCCCCCACCTGGCACAATGCTCATTGAAGTCAATGACTTGTAATGGGAATTGCTTCTCTCTCTCTCTCTCTCTCTCTCTCTCTATGGGCCTGAACGTAGCTACGTGGTTTTGGGGGCAACCCATAATAGAGATTGTTGGGTGACCCTCTAAGCTTGGTTCTTCAGAACTGAAACATCTCCTTGAGTTTTGCCTCATTCCTTTGGCTACCCTTCTGCATCCTGGGTGCCTTGTAGATGTGTAGACCTCAGATCCCAGATTTCTTAGCAATGGCCATCCTGGCTGTAGTATTTGATGAGGTGTTCCATCTGTCCGGCGATGGTTGGCTGGAGAAAACTGCCTTAGACCAAAACTAGCTTCTAGTTCTCCTAACCTCAGTCCCTATAGCCAGTATTTCCCGGGGTGGGGAGGGTCTCATGCAAACTTCTCATAGTCCATCCTCCCTTTGACCCCTGCTCCTCAATAACTTTTCCTGGTTCCTCCTCTTTTAAATTATTTTTTTTTGTTACTTGATGATGTCTTTTAAGGCTTATCCATCTTGCTGCAATCGTTAGAGCTGGGGTTTTTCCCCCGCCACCATGTTGGTATGAGTGAAAATCATCTTCATCTTCACCAACACCATCTCCGTGCCTTCCTTGCTGACATTCCTACAGCTCAAGCTTCTCATACCTGCAGCTTGGTGATATCTTAGGTTGTGTGTGTGTGTGTGTGTGTTAATTTACAGTGAGGCCAGCCTGCTTTTTGTTGGCTTAAAGAGAGAACTGCAAAGAGTTAATGTCCTCTCGTAAGACCGGTACCAGAGATTAACCAACTCCTTCTTCCTCTTTGCTTTCTCCTCCAGATGGTTCTGCCTCCCAGGTTCAACCTCATCCTAACTCTCAGGTATTGTGGCCTGACGAAGCTGTCTGTCTACGTAAGAAGAAGAGACACTCTCGCCAGGATCCCTTTGCCCGCCTCTCCGCTCTGAAGGATGATCTCTGTCACCGGCAGGTTCCTGAAGACCAGACAGCTATTCTGAACAACGTAGATCATGATGATTCCAGTGGGCACGCAACCTTACTTTAGAGTAGCACCAGCCAGGGAAGAGGGAAATAAGGAGAAGAAAAGATTAGATTTCAAATGCGGGGAAGGAGGAGAAATTGAAGCACAGGTTGGTGTGTCTTAGACTTTCAGGATCCAGGCTCTGATCGGTGACACGGGAGTGATGAGCACATGATACCTGTGACTCTGGTGCGATCTGTGAAAAGACAAAATCCAGGGTGAAGTCTTTGACCATAGTGAGGAGCGAGTTACATCTCCCACATAGTCTTCTACTATTATGTAATCCACAGGGAGAGGAGATCTCTTAGAATAAACCGGTGGGAATGGCGAAAAGCAAATATCTCAATTTAACCCTCCTCATCCTTTTTTTCAAGCTTTCTCTGCATCTTTTGCAGAGGTGGGCAATTAAGAACTGGGCAAGAACTGTAGCTTCTGCTTGTATACTTTCTGGAAGGGGAATACGATTGATTTAATTGTACAAACCTGGTTCTCCCAATATTATTTATTCATATATATGAGATATTTCTGTATTCGTATATATGAAAAAGAAACCATTAGAAGCAAGAGACGGTGTGTGCATTTACTGTATGTAGTGTTTATTTAGAATTCACTAGAGGAAGGAAACATGGTATTAGTTGACAGAGTCGGTTGGCATATTATTGGATGCAGCAAAACTAACGAGATTTTGAGCTGAGGTTTATGACCGTTAGGACCTGTTACTAGTGTGTTATTAGAAATTATTCAAACACACCAAGAGAGGGAAAAATAATAATCTTTTGCTTGTTTCAACTGTCATACCTCTTCGATGTCTGAATATTCTGGGTGAAAATACAACGTATAGTTGACTTTCTTTTCTGTTGGATGAAGACCTAGGATTAGAGTCTGGATTGTCCTTTGCACAATTCAATCGTCTATGGAAACCGTCTTAATTTACACTGGGGAAAAGCAAAACCTGTAGGACTTTTTATCAGACTAGTTAAGAAAATGACAGTTTGTTTGTTTGTTTGTTTGTTTGTTTGTTTGTTTGTTTAAATGGCCAGGGAAATTTACAGCCCAAATTGTACTTTCTGGCAAATTTTAGGTTTAGATGGGCTTCTCTTAAGATGCTAATTTTGCTATGCTTATATCTATACTGCAGTACACCTTTTTTTTTTAAAGGCTAGTCTTTTCACTATAAAGCTTCATTGCGTTAGCTTCTCTGAAATAAGGGGTTTTAAAAACTCTTTTGCCTATGTTTAAGCAAGGATTTCTCCCATTTCAGTCTTGTTTTTTTTTCCCTGACCACATAATAAAATACATGCAGTGTGTTCATCTACAAGAACAACAGAATGAGGTGGCTGAGCCCAAGCTAGTAGAGAGGACTTATAAGATTAGAGGGCAATATTTGGAAATCTTTCTGGACAAAGTACATTATCTGCACAGAATGAGCTCAGTGCAGAGGGAAGTTAGAACGACTTTTAAAAAATTGCTAAGGATTTCTGCTTTAAATAAAGAATTGAAAAGATTCCCATTTGCAGTCTAAAGAAATACAATTCATTCTGTAGCCTTCAGGTGCTACCAGATGACTTCCTGTGAGTATAGATGTGAGCAAAATGGAAAAAAAAAGTAGCAGAAACACAGCAGAAAAGAGGGTTTAGAAAATAATCTAATCTTCCATGGCTGAATACAGACATTATTTCAAGTAACAGCTAGTGAAACCAAATTCTCTCTGTCTTTCTATGCCTCTTCCTTCTGATTCTGATTTTGGTTTTGCTTCTCTCCTTCCTCATCTTGATCTTAAGGCTGGCCCTTATCATGCTTCCCATTATTAATGTTATTCTAGAAGTAAACATTTAGAGACTACTATGGTGAAAAATTGAATTTTGCAAACATCTTAAGCTGTTTCTCTACATCAACGCCAAACTAGCTTAGTTGGGTTTATCAGATAGCATTGTTCAGAGAATCAGGTGATGGATGGTGAGGAGGATTAGGGATATTACTGTCAATTGCTTTGAAGACTGTCAGCAGCAACACCCCAGAAATAAGTGAATACTCTTTGTATCGCTTTTTAACCATGATAAACCCAGCACAAGGGGCAAGGAGACTGTGCTTGGTTTTATAGATTACATATTTTGCTTGGACCCATCTAACAAGATGACTCTATGAATAGAGTATAACAGTGCATAGGTTCTTTCTATAGCTTTGAACATACCTATCCAGATCTTCTAGCTTTTTAGTTAAATTTATTTTGAAGTGCTCCTTGTATGTAATATTTAGGTTTGCTTATTGGGCAGCTTGGAGTAAATAATGGAGATGTTTCCTTCAAGAAGAGGTCTCAAGTTCTAGCCTAGACATGTCCCTCTAGTTTTCTTGGCAGCAATACAGAAAGGATTTTGTGTTGGTTTCTAGGATTTTTAATTCCCACTCTAGCCCACTACCTTGGGATCTCCTAATATCAACTAGGTCTGACCCTGCTCTAGCTTTTCAAGATCATTGATGTTTGACTAAAGAGGACTAAACAGTCTGCAGAACTCCGGAAGCAAGACCTGAAGAGTCATTTCTGAATGCAGATTTAATTACAAACGTTGTTTATAGATGGTAGCTTCTAATACGATCTTCTGCAGAAGAAGGCTTCTCTTAGAGAAGAGCTCTACCATCGGTCAGTTGCAATAGTTCCTACTGTCCCAGAGGGCTACAATATCAGTTGATCTCAGCCAATTGCAAGGAGGATCATGAGAATGGAGCTGTCATAAAATCCATTATCAGTTTAGGAGGCTGATATATCTTTTGTCTTTCACTGAGCTCATTGGCAAGAGCCTTCTTCCTTTTTAATACAATCTTATCGAGAGGTTGGGAAATGGATAGTAACCTGAACAGTTAGATTGACATTGCCAGGGGATGAGACAGAAACCATGGGGGTTTTGCCTAGCTATCCAAAGCAATACATTGTGAGCTGAGTTAAAAGAAGCACCTTGATCTCCTTAACAGAGCGTGTTTTTCAACTTTACGCCATCAAGTTTATCACCTGCATAAGCTTCCATGAAAAAAAAAATATACGCTTGAATGTGGTAGTATAAAGTGGTTGGTATGAATAGACTCTCTTCCTTGATATTACTTAATACATTACCAGCACTACATCTAGCCTAAGCCACAGCATTTCCATCCATAATGCAAGCATTTTTAAAAATTGACAATTTGGACTATTAATGGCTGTAATTAGATAATTGTTACCATCAACTCAAGTCAATCCACTGCTGGCTGAAGGGTTCTTCAAGGTTATGGACAGTGATCTACTGTACTAGCCAAGTATGGGTTGGTATATAAAGTTGTTGTTTTGGTTTTTTTTTAACTTTCTAGTCTAGGATGGAGAGATTGGCACAAAGTAATATGGGATACTGCAGTGGTGGCGAACCTATGGCACGGGTGCCAGAGGTGGCACTCAGAGCCCTCTCTGTGGGCACACGCATCGTCGCCCCAGTCCTAGGCCTTCAGCTGGGTTTTATAAAACCTTTCCGCTTTAGGCCTCCACCGCCATGTGCAAAAAAAAAAAGGTTCAATCAATCAGTCAATTTCAACTTCTCGCGGGAAAAAAAAGTTCTTGCAAAGTTGGAATTGATTGATTGAACTTTTTAGTCCCACCCAGTCTGCCGTTACCACTGCAGCCACGCCCAGCCAATGGGCCACACCCAGCCAATGGGCCACATCCACCCAGCACTCGACAATGCATAAGTGGGTTTTGGGTTGCAGTTTGGGCACTCGGTCTCTAAAAGGTTCGCCATCACTGGGATACTGCATCCAGTTTTGGTTGCCATGATATAAAAAAGATGTTGAGATTCTAGAAAGAGTGCAGAGAAGAGCAACAAAGATGATTAAGGGACTGGAGGTTAAAACATATGAAGAATGATTGCAGAAATTAGGTATGTTTAGTTTAATTAAAAGGACTAGGGGTGACATGATTGCAGTGTTCCAATATCTAAGGGGCTGCCGCAAAGAAGAGGGGTGTGTGTGTCAATCTATTCTCCAAAGAATGAAGGCAGGACAAGAAGCAATGGATGGAAACTAATCAAGGAGAGAAGCAACCTAGAACTAAAAAAAACCCCCTTCCTGACAGTTAGAACAGGGGTTGGACTAGAAGACCTCCAAGGTCCCTTCCAACTATGTTGTTCTGTTAAGTCATCCAGCTGTCTTCTATCCATACAGGATGATTAGAATCTGCCTGTACCCACTCCTAGTCCAAACGTTGATTATAGTACCATGCTGATTCTCATGTATGTATGTATGTATGTATGTATGTATGTATGTATGTATGTATGTATATAAATGGATAAAAATCTTCCTAGGAGTGAGAACCAAATATATATCCAGGCTCATCTGATGGGATATTGCCTATTGAGTCCTTTGTGAGTTTTGCTCACAAAATTCCTGCCTACTTTGGTGGAATTATCTTCCAGTGAGTTACGTTTTGGATTCTTGGACCAAGAGTTCAATTAGTCAAGCTTTCTTTATTCAGTTAGGACTTTGCTTTCTAATAGTATGACTTCGTGCATAGGTTTACCCAGAAAATTGTATTGCCCCCAATTGGCTGGCTGCCCAGTGTATAATATGGCAGCTGTCTTTGTCAGCCATTCATGTTCTGCTTGTGTGAATCTTCTGTGATGATGGGGAAGGAGAAGAGAATGAGTCCTGGAACCCAGCTGGTGATGGTTTATTCAATAAACCATGGTTGAGGGAACAATGCCTTAGCAGCATACGTGACCCCAGTCATTTGTCACTCAAATGGCAAGCCACAGCATGGACCTCCTAGGAGAGGCTTGGTCTTCTTCAACCCCTTTGGAGCCCAGTGGAGGCTGTTGCACTAATGGTAAATCAGCTGTTACAAATATCAGGATTTCAATATTATTTTGGGTACCTTTAGTGTGTGCGTTGAACTTTTAAAGCAAAGATGTCCAACCTTGGCAACTTTAAGGCTTGTGGACTTCAATTCCCAGAATGCCTGGCTCGGGAATTCTGGGAGTTGAAGTTCACAGGTCATAAAGGGGCCATAGCTGTCCATCCCTGTTGTAATTATTTGATCAGCACCAATCCTTTACATTTTTGATCTGGGAGTTAAGTGGTCAGTTTAGATCAAAGAGGGAATTTAGAACTGGTGGCCTCTGCATCCATTCTGCTGAACTTTCTGAATTGAATGGATTCAAAAATCCCGACCATCAGTAATAATTCAGATTGGGTTTGCCCCAAATCTTTTCCCCCCACAATCCTTCTGTGGAATCTCGGAGATTCATTATTTTTTTAGCTTTCCAAGCTATGTTGAATATGTCTTTATTTTCCGCTTTTGTTTTCTGCGTAGTGAGGCTAGTTTTTATTGCTGTTTTTTATTTATTTATTTTGGGGAGGGGGGGCTTTGGATGGGCCCATTTTGTTTAGGCCAAAGGATGATCGGGAGTAGTATACCTTAAGGTAGTTTTACTTTTTAAAAAAAAAAAGTTTTAAAGGATAAATTAAAAATGCCAGTACAGTGCATTGATAAGGGGGTTGGACCTAAAAATGAGAAGACATGAGTTCAAGTCCAGCTTTGGTCATGGAAGCTCACTGAGTGACATTTTAGCCCATCCTACCTCACAAGGTTATAGTGGTGGCGAAAAATTGGCACTGGGGATGCCGTTTAAACTCCTGGGGTAGAAATCCATTAAGGAAAATAAGATGAAAAAATTCAAAACACCGGCAGCAAGAATGTGTTTAACTCCAGTTTCTAAAGTGAGACTTCTCCTCTCGTTGGCTGAGAATGGAAAGGGAGATGTAATTGTATTATTATTCTATGCCCCAAGTTTAAATGGCTTATCAATATTTGTCAAGTCAAGTATAATCCACTGACTATGTACCATGCCCCCCCCCCCCAAATCCTCATGTTTTTCTTTTTCCCTTGTCGACTTGGAGTGCAAAATGCAATAAAGTGTGCTGGGCATTTTTCAAATTTCCAATTGAAGAGAATATTTGTAGGTTGAACTGTTGTGTTTTGGTGCTCTCTGAGCTTGGTAATTTGTTTGCAGATATTTAATTACCCAACTAGGTAATGTCATCCGTGCTAGGGGTGTGTGGGATTTGCTTCCTGTTCATAAACAGTAGCTTTCCCTGCCTGTTTTGGTGGGGGTGTGTTTTTCTCCTTGGAGGAAGACCTTTTTGGACCAAGGAGAAAAGCATACCCTCAACAAAATGGGTTGGACAAGCTACTGCACACAGACAGGAAGCAAAACCCACGCTCCCTCACACTGAGGATGTTACCTAGTTGGGTAATGAAATGTCTGCAAACAAACCATCAAACTCAGAGAGTTCCAAGGATTCCATCTTTCAATCTCTATGATGCATTGAAGAAGTTGAGTTAAGTCACAAACTGTGTAGGCTTAAAAAAAGGCACTCCATCCACTCAAGATATCTTGAAATGATGGTAATAAGTCTTCCCACTGTGGAAAGCCATCATCTGATTTATTGGTTTAGGAATAGAATGTTGTGTAATGCTGGCCAATATGGTTTGTAAACCATGGTTTGTTCCTTAGTGTCATGTATTAACTAGGTCTTTATGGCATACTGTAGTCAGCTGAATGTGGTTAAAATGAATCCTATCTTAGCATAGTATGTTTAGAGCACTGCTAGACATTGATAATTATTGTTTTCTAATACAGGTATAGTAATATGATCAAAGTGGAGCTGATGTTCTGAGGCAAATAATTATAATGACATTTTCCCCATACACACACAGTGTATTTCTATAGAGTTAAAACTACTAAGGTTTATTTTTGGGGAAAAAAACAAATTTCTCATTTAAAATTCAAAAGCAATCTGTAAATGGAAAAAAAAAGATAGGTCAAAGAAAGGAGCTTTCAAACATTTTGCGTGTTTACATGCAGCTCTGCACATTTGAGGTCTAGTCAAAGTAACTTTGGTGATGCTGAGAGAGGGATTATAGAGGTGAACTCCATCACATCTGAAGGGCACCGGGATGGAGAAGAAAAACTGTTCCAAGGGATGATGCACGTGGACTCTGTGAGACCATGCCACGAGCACATCTCAGGAAAAGTTGTGTAAAATCAAGTCAGTTATGCTTCTCTCTGTTATCAGCTCTTGCTTCTCGCCATTGGCTGAAAAATCTTGGAATCTTTGAGAATATTTGCAGTCGGGGTGAAGAGCAGAGGGAAGTTGAGTCAAATCTGTTGAGGATCCTCATCATCCTGTCCCTCAAGAACAAGTTGGTTCTTGAAGGCAACTTTCAGAGGATCTTACCTGAGGTTATTGAGGAGCCTCCGGACTTCCAGCCGGATCTCAGAATCACTAAATTAGGATTGTGAGGCTGAATGTTGCATGTGCGATCACGGTAGGCTTTCTTGGATGTGTGATGCTTTTGCTCGGATGTGCATGTGCTCACAGTATAATGGAAAGCTCTGCGCTTGTGACCGATGAAATAGCTTTGCAGAACGCTAAACCCCAAAGTGAAGATTTTTGCCTAGCTGTTGGTAGCCTCGCTGTTTTAATGATTTGGCCAGCCTTTGCTATGGTCTCTTTTATCCCCATTTTAATGGGTTTTTTTCACTGCCATTCCCCAAACTGCGAAGGCCAACATCCTTGGAGACATTTGTGTTCGTTTCAGATTCGCATTAAACGGCGAAAGCTTCCCTTAAAGCACAGGATGATTTTTAGTCTTTAAGGTGCTAAATGTTTTATTTTCATAGATTTCCAAGATTTTGGAATTCAGCTGCGTATTAACAAATGTCACAGAAAGTTGACAGCTGCTTTTGTTCCTTTGAAGTGTACCGGACACATTGAATTGCACTGAAATGAATGGGAATTTTGCTCTCGGGCTAATTTTGCTGTTGGAAGAGAATTGCATTTGGCTTCAGCATCCCTTGAATTAAATGAAGAAATGCAAGGAAAGACAGTGGAATATATCAGGGTTTCAGTTTTTTGTTTTTTGTTTTGCTTTGGTGCCATTTCAGTGCTGCATTAATACAAATTTTACGTAGACCAGCAAAAACAATGCAGATTTTTCTGAAATAAGTAACACCCACACCCAAGGGAAATACTTTTATTCACTAGTCAGCCAAATGTTTCCGTTTTCAGAAGTGCTGAACAGCTAAACCGTGGCATCTTTTTGCCCGTTATGCTAAAGGTCTTGAGGTTTGCATCCTCTTGGATAAAGCTTGTAGTTCCAAATCAGGCTAGTGTAAATGCTTTTATTTGCTAGTTGGCAGTTCTGGTTTTTTTTTTTTTTTTTAATGTAATTTTGTATGGATGTACATGCGGATGAGTGAGTGATATTTTGAAAAGTTTTTCTTTTTTAATTTAAGAAAAAAAAGCATATAAGAACTATATAGCTATATACAAAGAAAAAGATCAGAGAAGAAGTTAGATGTATTTGCAGAAAATATTTATGTGCAAGGGATCAGAAGAATGGAATTCACCTTTTTTGAAAAATGCACACAGTCCCCTCAGAGGTGGAGAATGGGACCTTCTGTGTTAGTCTGTCCTTGTGGTTCTTTGTGATTTACTGCTATGATCTGCAGAGGATTATTTAGACCAATGGGCTGGTTCAGAGAAGTTTTAAACCCATTTAGCTGTGAACATCAGACAGGCAAAATGGAGTTGTCAGCCAGCTAAAGGAGATAAGAAAAATAACTGCAGTGTCTGCCCAGATCCAGTTTTCTTATTTCCAAGTTTCTGGAAGACTTCAAGTAGATTCCAGATCTGAGTGCATGGAGATAACCCATGGGTCTTCAAATCTGGCAACTTTAAGACTTGTGGACTTCAATTCCCAGAATTCTGGGAGTTGAAGTCCACAAGTCTTAAAGTTGCCAAGTTTAAAGACCCCTGAGATAACCCAAAGTAAGGAAATGACTCTGTTCATCTTTATGGAATTCATAGCTTTATTATGCCACAGATTGTGACAATTTCCTGGTTCTTTTGAGACTATTTTGGGGAAGGGAATCCCCTTCTCCTTCATAATTTATTTCTCATTTTACTTGAGGGCAGCTCTGCTTCAAATGTTAAATACAACTAAAGTTGTCTCCAGGACAGCCTTTTCCTGGTGGTTATTAAGCATGTTCACTATACTTGGGATTCCTAATCTTCTGGAAGGAATTTATTGACCCAAACTGTATCCGCTCACATTGTGCCTTTGACATTTCACAGGTGGTAAGAGATTGTCATTGATGGCATGGTTAACCTGGTTAACCTGATGACCTGGCTTGAGTGTCCATAAGACCATCTCACGGTCTTACTGGACCAAGGCCTTTATTTATCAATTAAGGCAGTGGTTCTCAACCTGCGGTCCTCAGATCCCTGGGGGGATACAAAGTCATCATGGGGGGGGGGCTGCAAAGGCTTGAAGAAATATTATGATTTAAATCTTGACTTAAGTCTTGGGGGTCCGTGGCCATGGTCCATAGCCACACACCACAAAAGGTATTTAAAGGGAGTCCATGGTGAAGAAAAGGTTGAGGACCACTGGATTAAAGTGTTCTTCCACAATCAGTTGGGCAATAAACTGTTATCAAATCCTTCCTTTCTTAAGCATAGAAGATCAAAAATTCTTTTGATCTGGAGGAAAAGTGATTTTCTCATCTCCTTAATCCACCAATGCTTGTTGTTTCCATTACAGTTGTGGGTTCATCCAGTTGTACATGGAGGAGAATCTTTGATTGTTGGCCATGAACTCTGCTAGTGATGAGAAGACCACTTTTACTGTGCTTGCCAGTACCACTTTTGAGAATGGTTTCGAAAAGTCTTATCTTTAGAGGATGGATGTTCTCAAGTGGATCTTTGAAATTGGTAGTTTTCAAGCAGGTCCAAGTTTGCGCTCTACTTCCTTAGAAATTGACTCAGTGAAAATGACCATGTGTGAAAAGCAATTCCTGCAGAAGAAAATAATATGATTGGGTATGCAGGAATGTGCCTTGAAGGTAATAAATTAGACAGGAATCAAAACACAGCTGGCAACTTTAATTGGACTGAACTGATTCTAAGATTAGTTGCATGGAGATATTTTGATATGAGAAGGATCACTTTAAAAATAGAGTGTTTTGGAAACTTTTCTGCTAATAGCAGTGCTTTTTGGAGGAAACCTGTCAAATGGTTTAATCAGAGGTCAGAAAAAATTTACAAACAGAGAAGATTGAGAACATTAGCTGCCACGTCCAGTATGATTTCAGTCACATCATCCTTACCTTTGTCTCCCTTTTTACGATCCTGAAATCCCTTAATTTGGGGGTAGAGTAGGGGCAACTGGATGGAGCTGAGTATTTACTGGCCAGTTGCCTTTCCTGATGCACAAGTTATATGAGTGACGTCAAGAGATAATATTTCTCTTGGCCAAATATTTTGACTGTAAATCAGGGTTGGGTGGAGGTAGAGCGAGTGTGAACACTATATTAACAAAGCTTCTTCCATATCAACATAATTTTTTTTAAAAAAACTTTTATCTTCTTCCCATAGGAAGTTATTTTAATGTCATTTGTCTCTTGTTCCATCTTGCCCAGCAGTTTCTACTTGCTTCTGAGGCATGATTCTTCCCCAGCCTTCAATTCCACTTTAATAGATATTTTGTCTCTCCAGGTTAGGCCAAGGAGAGGAATTCTGAGAGGAAGAGGACTTTTACTAGAACTACAGTTCCCAGGATTCTTTGAGGCAAGTCCTGATTGTTTGAGAGACATAATGCTGAGGTAGAATTTCAGCAATGACTGTAGACTTTCAGTAGGTCAAAGGAAATCCTTTGTTAGTCCTTTGGCCCTTATAAATATAGATATCCTTGAATGACAGAAATATCCCCTCAGAGCAGGGATGTCCAACCTTAGCTTGAAGTCCACAAATCTTAAACTGGCCAAGGTTGGACACTCCTGCCTTAGATGAACTGTTAGAGGAGTCCTATTTTCTGTTCAGACTTTGGAATATGTGCTCTTCAGGTATTCCAGAACTGTGTTGTATATAAAAGTATATAAAGATAAATTTGATTTCTATTTTAAATGTGGGGTGGGGGGATGGGAATAGAGGATGAAAAAGACTATTTAAAGAGATAGCAAGTAAATAGATGTTTAAAAGTTCAGCAAAGTTATTAACGATGAAAAAAAAATAAAGAACAAGAGCAAGCTAGGCATTTTTTTTAAAATTTTAAAAAAATGTGTTGGCACCTAACACTTCCTCTTCCCAGCTAATTTTACTATTTATTTTAGTATCTGGGTTGGACTAATTCCGAAAGTCATTACAACATTTTACATTTCAGGATGAGGTTTGAATATGGAGAAAAGGGTGTCTTCAATAGACATTGGAGCAAATTGGGGCTGTGAAGTATATCACTATGAGCTCTTTGTAAAGGACACACAGAATGTACTGTGTGAACTTTTTGAAGGGTGTTTAAAATAGTTGCACTCATTTCTTTCGTTAGAGTTCTAATGTCAACTAGGAAGTGTGTAAGGAATGCCTGGTAAAATCCTGGCCTTCAAGGTTTCCCGTGATTAGAAGACAGGGCACTCGTACACGTGTGTGCCTCTCCCAAGAAAGGCATCATACAAAACCATGCAGGTTTGATTGTCACAGCTAAGATGGATTGTGCAATTCCTCTGAAATGCCGAATGCGGCTCGCAGACCAGGAAAATTGCCATAACAGTTGGCACCTGCCCTTTCTGAACACAAAAAACTGCTTGGTGTTGCCCTCCGGTGTCCACACTCTGCTGGGGTGTTTCCATTGGCTTTTTTAAAAAATAAAAAATAAATCCGAGCCATCAACTCTATAAGGTCCATCAACCGAATGGCTGCTCCAGAGGAAATGCTGCAAAATGTAGTTTGGGGCATTTTCTGGTAGAATCGCAAGGCTGATGGTTGTGTGTTGGTGAAGGCATCTCACCTGCCTTCCAGCAACTTCCCCCTTGGTCTTCTAGAAGTTCTGGCGCTCTCCTTTGCTCTGTCAACACTGGCACTTATCTGTGCAGCGAACAGTTCTTTGCTGCATCAAGAGGGAGAGGGGACGATGGGTCAAGGTAGCAAACAAGAGGCCTGATGTGGAGAACCAAGCTTTTACTTTCTACTCTTGGGGTCAGCTGTTTTGAAAGAATTTTGAGTTTGCTGGATAAAAGGATTTCATTTGGCAGGCGCAGCCACACACAGTCCTGTCAATGGTGCAAGTTAGGAAAAGCATTTTATATTATTATTATTATTGTCGTGGGTAGTTTAGAGTAATGTTAATGGGGAGGGGAGGGAATTGGGAAAGTTGTTGCTAAGGGATGATAGGAATAACAACGTAGATGATGCCACCCTTCATCCCCTGTCTTCTGTGACTTGGATGGGCGTGGGCAGTTTTCTTTCAGTATTGTAATCCAGGGCTGCGTTGTGCTCCTAATTGCGTGAGGTGCTGCTGCAATGAAGCTTCCACTGTATAGAGGGAAGGGATCTTCGCTTCTTACCCAGTAGCCCTAGAACGCTTTTCCCAGCTCAGAGAAAAATAATGTTCAGCTGAATTCTCTTCCAAACTTCTCCAAAGGCATTGACGTAGAAAATGAAAGTGACAGTCCTCCTGGCTGAGAGTGAAGTTCTCATGTTCAACTGAAGTAGGAATGGGAATGAAATAAGCAAAGTGGGTTAGAATAGAGCTGATCTCCATCCTTAACAGGGTCAGGAAACTTTGACGCCCTTTTGCAATCACGTCGCTTTTCATTCTTGAAGGAGACTTCCAAGTGAGAATTCAACCCTCCAAAAATATTGTGGGACTTCTAGATGTTGTAAGACTTCCTTCTTCTTCCATCTTGTTGTCATGTTTCAGGGGAAATGGGGAGAGCCCACAACCTGTTTCAATCGGTACCCTTTGGAAATAACCATCCAGGAGAAGCTTACTGGACTGGGAAGAACTTGTTATTCGTGGCGATATCTTGAATTCTATGAGTCCCCCCATGTAGTTAGCAGCGTACACTTAATAAATAAATTCTTCCTAACCTTGTCAATGCAGTTAAGTAGTTTAAGATTAGGCGGTGCACTCGGAATAGTATTAGAGAGCTCAACATGGGTTACCCCAGAGTACCCACCACTTTAAGGATAAAGGTGTAATTATGGGACTGAATGCAAGATTAATAAAAAAAAAACTTTCTAGAATTTGCGGCTTCTTACCTTTGGGTGGAAGATTGTAAGTTTCCATTCTGGATTTGCTCTTTGCGTTTATGGGGGAGGGACTGTTGGGGCTTTCACCCATTCAGTAAGCAGTTTGTCTAGAATGTTAGATAAGTGAAGGTAGCATAGTTTCCTACACTGCTGAATGGCTAGTCTTAGGATATTGTCTCTGTATACTTGAAGACATCACTTGGAGTGCGTATAGAGGGGGGTCTTGGGAGACAGAACGAAGAGCCGTGCAGTGGTTCTTCCCTCTGTTCTACAAGGCTCTGCTCTACAATCATTACATCTATCCATGCATATCGTGGTGCACATCTTTAGGAGACTCTCAGCTGGGTTTACAATCGTACTAAGCCATGATGGGTCCACGCGGTATGTTACTTAAGCCCAGGCATGTACGACTTAGCAACTACAGCTTACCCAAGAGGCTGTAGTGAAGCAAACAATGCCTTAGTATGGAGTGTGAACCAAGCATGAGTAGCAACTCTTGCAGGAAAAGCTGTTGGCTTTATAGTCCTGCAAAAAACAATTCCTATCCCCCTGGCCCAAAATCAGAGAGGCCACGAATATAACGTGACTTTGTAGGAGGAGAATACAGTGGTACAACTTGTACGTCTGTGTCAAGAGTTGAACAGGGTTCTTTCCTTTAGCTTTGAACTTTCGCTTTCCATCACTTTTCTCTTCCCCTTCCTTCCCAACATATTCATTCATTAATACAGGAAGTCCTTGACTTACAAGCATTTGTTTAGCCACCATTCAAAATTACAACGGCACTGAAAAAAATTAATTACATCTGGTTCTTGCACTGATAGCTGTCGCGGCATCCTCAGGGTCATGTGATCCACGTTCGGGTGCTTGGCAACTGGCATGGACCT
Source organism: Protobothrops mucrosquamatus (assembly GCF_001527695.2). Taxonomy (NCBI): domain Eukaryota; kingdom Metazoa; phylum Chordata; class Lepidosauria; order Squamata; family Viperidae; genus Protobothrops; species Protobothrops mucrosquamatus. Next base: position 170,339 of record NW_015388593.1, read on the forward strand.
GTGCCGGTTGCAGTATCCTGGGGTCACATGATCACCTTTTGTGACCTTCCCAACTGGCTTCCAACAAGCAAGGTCAATAGGGGAAGCTGGATTCGCTTAACGACTGCATGGTTTACTTAAAACACCTGCAGGGATTTGCTGAACAACTGTGGCAAAAAAAACAAAGTCACACAATTGGAAGAGACTCATTTAACAACCACCCGGAAATTCTGCTCCCAATTGTGGTTGTAAGTCGAGGCGTACAGGAAGACAGACTTTTTAAGTTCAATATTGTGTTCGGTGGAGCTTTTGCTGCAGGGATGGTAGGACTCTCTGTTTGTGGGAAGAGATTGGCCTCTGTAGGACAGCAGAAAGGTATTTTATGCCGCCCCATTATCTGAGGTATCGGAGCGTGGGAATCTTCCGTTTGAGTTGTGTACAGGGTTTGTTTCCGTGGCCTGCTTTGTAATCACAGGAAGGAAATAAATATCATGGGCCTTTACCAAGCACGCTTTCAGCAGTAATAATGATAAGCTTTTAAAATGCCAAATACAAAATAGCCAGCGTTTTGTTTACCACCACATCCTGATAGCATTTGGGGAGATAACTTCTAAGCGGTCTCAATTCTCTCAGCCTTCTGATTGCTATTTGTCACCGGGACGTTCAACGTTAAAAACGTCACGTTTGTGATGTCTTTTCCCATGAGATGAAATGATAACTTTTAAAAGTGAGTGGAACCACCATAGCTGAAATGAATAATGACATGAAATGTCCAGGTTGGGCCTCAGACAGTGGTGGGATTCAACCAGTTTGCACCAGTTCGGCAGAACCGGTAGCTAATATTTTGTTGCCCAGGCCCAGAACGGACTTCCGGAAGTGGCATCCACACGGAGAACTGGTTGTTCACCTATTTGAATCCCACCACTGGCCTCAGAGAACTGATAACATTGGTTGAAAGTCTCACTCGTGATGTCTGAAGATTCAACCCAAATTTGTGGGTTGTCCCTTCTGAGTGCTTGATGAATCCATTCTCTTGTGTTCCATCCAATACGTTGTCAATTCAAAACTTCCTGCTTCCTGCAAAGAGAAGCTGGTGATTCTGGGCGAGGACTTTCTTATTCCTGAGTCCCACCCAATCATCAGTCAAACGAAGACTTGTCTTTAGGTTTGAGTTTGTTTTTCAGAAAGAGTTGTGTGAGCACACTCCACTCTTGGTTAAGACTTGGAGTGACGCATCATTTTGGTCTTTTCCCGTTGATGGAAAAATCTGTAGAAATGTATTAAAAGTAGAGGAGATGTTTTTCTGTAAGTAATTCAGGTACAGCAACAGAAGAGACAAACTATATTCTTATAGACAGAATGCTACAATCAACATGTTTTTCTCACTGTCTTTATATCATGCAGTGGGACATTTCGTCTCTACATATCTCAACGTTCTTAAGAATTTCTCGGTTTTCTTGTGTGTCCGAAATGGACTTTCCATACGGTGCTATTTCTTATGTTCTTAAAAGATTTTCGTTGAACCATTCAAATGTATTTTTTAAGTCTTACCTATTGAATTTAACTGACTTTAACCTTTGAAGGCCATGCGACCTCAATTCCATGTCTTGAATGTTGAGTATTACTATGTATAACTCATATTAAGGTGCTTTTTGGTGCTGTTTCAAGAGCAGCCATGGGTGGGGGAGGATGGGTGGGGAAGGGGATGACTTTAAAAATCCATAAAAACAATAAAGTGGAAACTTAATTCCCCACACTACTTCCTTTATGATTTTGTTGGGGGGTTTTTTGGGGGGGAGGGAAAAGCTGGTTACAAATAGAATGTGTGCTGATTCATGGTTTGGCACACATCCAACTCTTCCATCCTTAGCTGTCCAACTAATGTATAAAAAGATATATTGGTTGATTTTTATTAGGACTTTAAAAATCGCACAGGCGAATAGAGTTCAGAATAGACATATGGAGCGTTAATCTTAAACTTCGGATTACTGAAATGAAAACTGTCAACAAAAAATAAATAACATTATTTTCCAGTATGTTTTTTTTTTCCTGCAAAGTTTCCAAAAAAAAAAAAAGATACAATGGTGCTGTACCAAAGCCTTATATGAGATTTAATCTGCAAGAGGTATAATCTCTCTATATCTGCATTGTTTTTCTCTGCTTCCATTGTGTAAAGGCCAGTAAAATACCAGCAAAGAAAGAAGTTGGAATCACGAGCTGGACTTGCTAACCTCTGGAGAAAGAGGAGTTAGCCCTTCTAAAGTTCAGCAGAAGGCTGGAGATTTGATGTGCAAGTTATTGTCGCTTCCTCTCCTTCACTTCCAAGAGGAGAGACTTGTTTGCTGTCCTTCAACAAGGTGGTGCACATCTAATCCCCTTATTCGCACCCCCACTTTCCCTCTTGTCTCAAATAGCTCTTCACAATAATCCCAAAGTTGCTTTTCAAAACGCAATGGGACTCTCTTGGGTTTTTTCCACCTTGAAAGCGTTTCGCTTCTCATCCAAGAAGCTTCTTCAGTTCAGTTCAGAGAACTGAAGAAGCTTCTTGGATGAGAAGTGAAACCTTTTCAAGGAAAAAAAAAAAAACTCCAAGCGAGTCCAGTTGCTTTTTAAAAAGCACCTTTGGGACAACCACAACCTGGATGATGGAGAATCTTCGGAGATGCTCATCACATGGTGGGCAACCTCAATTTTGTGTCTGCTGGCTTTCTTCCTTGGTCCTTTTGAGCAATCCAAGAACCTAAGTTCAAAGTGCAAATTAGACACCCAACATATGGTTTGGTTTGGTTCCATATCTCTGATTCTCGCTTCCTTGCCCTGTATTTATAGTGAGTGGCACAAAAGGAATTTCCTCCATGACTTGGTGCTAATTAATTTTTGCTTGGAGGAGAGAATAGGCAGGTGAAGGTAATGTCTGCTTTATTTGCATCTGTCATGCACCCCTCCCCCAATAGTCTTAAGAAGAATAAAAACAGAAAGTGTGGTGTATCTGCACCCCACAAATATAAAACAGTACATTGGAGGTGGCTTGCAGCAAGTGGGATTCTGGGAGGGCAAAGTCCACTTTCCCAAACTTGGTGCTTCCTAGATGATATGAGTTGACAAGTCAAAATGCTGCAGAGGAACATCCAGATTCTGATTAGATCTCAAAAAGAAACAATCAGATAGGACAGCATTTCTCAACCTTGGCAAACTGAAGACGTGTGGACTTCAACTCCCAGAATTCCCCAGCCAAACACAGAGATAGAATATTGGTCCATTATTGAAACAAGAAGCAGAGAGAAACTCAGAAGGCAATCACTTCTAGGCATTCATGTAGAACAGGTTGCAAAAGTGATGCAAGAAACGTGAAGGATGGTTGTGGTATAAAGAGAACGTACCACGGATACGCTGCAAATTGTTCGGTGGCGACTTTATATATGAACCTTTATATCCTAGAAAATATATTCTTGCAGCATTTTGACTTGTCAACCAAGAGAAGCCTACAGGAATGTTAAGGCCCATATATCTAATGCCACAAAGTTGGGAAAGGTTGATACAGTTGCTTAAGGATAACCACCAGTGTTCCACCAAGACCGATAGATACATGACCATGGATTCCACCTATTGTGGTTTATAGGCCACATGTCAACCCAGTCGGTGTGGTTTATTCAATAAATCATGGTCAGGTAAACCAGAATTTAGCATCTGATAGGATTGCCATCTAATTTTTGAACTTGTTTAGAGATTCAGTGGTATTATACAAGTTCATTAGCTACTCCTCCAGGACCCTACAGAGAAATAACCCTAACACTAAGGAGCATGTTCGGTTCTGAGAATGACAAAAATCAGAAGAGATGTAATAATATCCAGGAATGTGGGTTCAGTTTGATCCCTTGGTCTCCTATCTTCCAGATTAGAGGAGGTTCTTCATGTGGCCAAAGAAAATCTAGACCATGTCTTCTGCCAAGTTCCTCGGTTTATCTGAAGTGGGCTTTTTGGTCCTTCCTGAAACTTTTCACACTTGGTTTTTATTGGCCGCATACAAAATGGAGGATTCTTCTAAGCAATAAATCCACTTTCTCTACTGCTGATGTTATTCCCTGTGGGCAACTAGAATGTTGCCAGTTAATTAAAACACATGCTCCCCTGCCTTAAAATTGGATGGCATGCCTTTAACCTTTCCAGCTGCTGGTATTTTATAAGCCTACTCAGCAATTCCACCTTCAGTAACATTGCATGTTCATGAATTTACTTTTACCCCCTGCTTTTTATTTTTTTTTTTAAGAAAAAGAGATGTGTACCCTGTAAAGAAAATTATGGCAGTGTTGCTTTGTTATGTTAAACCTGCCATTCTGTAGGAGAATGATGGACTTTGGAATTGATTACAAGACAAAAAATCATTTAATTGCTCCACATGTAACATTACTCTGCTTCAGAAGTGTTTTGTATTTTGATATAAATAAACATTTGCAAAAAAAAATCCTAGTGTGTCCAATTTTGCATTTGTGTGACGTTGTGGTTGTTGCTATTATCCGGTATGATATTGTGGTGAGCATGGAGGACTTGAACTGAAGAAGCACAGATTTACACTCTGAAATCACACACAAATGCCACATACAAGTACAAGCAAGCTTCAGTGCTGGCTTTTGTTAAAAAAATTAGAAGACTTCTTGCAAGTCAGAAGCATTACATGAAATACACCAGAAGAGAATGAATGGTGCATACGTTTCCCAATAAATCATTTCTTCCTGCCAAATTATAATCCATTTGTCTGAATATTTCTCAAGGATGGACACCCGGACATTCCCCAATGGGGTTCTAGTGTTTATTGACAGTTGGAAACATATAACCAGTAAGATATTTGCTACATCTTTGCTCATGTACTTCCCTTGGACTTCTAGGAGATGACCAGGCTGAGCCTGATGGAGGGGTCAAACAGGCTATCAGTCTTGAGTTCCTTCGTGCCCACAAGGGATCTAAGGCCAGCCTACCTTGAACTTTTTTGACTCTTGTCTACTGCCAATTTGCTTTGACCATTAGTAGTTAAGACTCTTGTAGAGTGCATTAGCATATAATAAACCTATATTCATTTAAATTCACTGGATGCATGATTTCTTGTGGTTGACAGACTTGGTCTATAAGTGCTGTGAATTAAATACATAAAGAAGAAAGAGGAGATAGGACACTGATTGATTACTAAGCTTTATATGCTGCTCCAATCACCATTAAGTTGGGCATTGCTCAGGTCCAGCTTCAGACAACTTGTTTTGCAACTGTTCCCAGGCATCAAGGTTTTTAAGCTCTCTATTTGTGGTGGGTTCACCAGGAATCACCTACAGGAGAGAGATGAGTAAAAAGATGTCCCAGCATGAAGTCACTCCATGGAAGGAAGTTCAAAAGGTCTTTTTCCAAAGTCCCAAAGGTGCTTTTCAAAGTCTAGTTGCCTTTGAAAAAAGCATCTTTGGAACAACCATGAGTTGGATGATTGAGAATCTCCATAGACATCCATGAGAGAAAATGGCAAAGGCCTCACCATTGAAGCCTTTATCTACTGCAGTGGTTCTCAACCTTTTTAATGCCGTGACCCCAACCAGTCGTAAGTCGAGGACTAAACCGGTCGTAAGTCGAGGACTTTCCCTGCCCGGGAGCACCGCGCATGCGTCCCCTGCGCTGGCCGAGGCGTAGCTGGCAAGCGGCAGAGATGGAGCAGGCCGACCACCAGCTGGCCCAGCCCAAGGGAGGTAAGGCACCCGCCGGAAAAGGGGAAAAAAATGGACAAAAAAATAGCGGACCCCCGTGAAATGGTCGATCGACCCCAAATGGGGTCCCGACCCACAGGTTGAGAACCACTGATCTACTGGTTCCCAAGGGAATGCAGTCAGTCTGGGAAGATTCTTGCAAAATAGGTGATCAACAATAAAGAAGCTGCTTTGATTTATTCATGGAGTTATTCTGGTTCCTGGTACCTGATAGTATTCTTCAGAAATCATGGTTGGTAGGGGTTGGTGATTGGATTTCCGAAGTCCAGGATGAGTCTATTATTATAAGAAAGGCAACTTATGTGAAAATTGTTTGTTTGAATGCTCTTCCAGGCATTTGTATTTTATCTCTTGTTGAAACTTAATGTGTTTCTTTTTTTTAAAGAAGATTTTATTATCTAAAAAAGAAAAAAGCTGAACATTGATCAATTGAGAAAGAAGTCACATTTGGGGAGTTGGGATTGAAGATGGGAAGCTCCATCTTCTTTGGACTGGCCCTACCCTACCTCCTACTGGCCCATGGCTGCCCATCAATAGGGTATCATATTTGCATAATTGAATTGAAACAACATCGTATTTCAGATGCTCACACGATGGTGCAATGATTGAAAGCAGATCCAATTACCCTTATAATTTTATAACTGAATGTGAAGCATGAAAGCAAAGCCAATGCCAGCCTTCTAATTTCATAAATGAACTTAAAGCATGAAATGCACATAAGATCATCCACTAAAAATAAAACAAACATCCAAATGAGATATTACAGTACTGTCAGATTAACATCTACTTCAGTAGCAAGTTAGTTCTGATACCCGAAAGTCTCTCAGTAAAAATTCCTTTGCCTCCAACAGCACACCGATGGGAAAACATTCTGACTCACACATTTTCCTGTCATGACTTTGACACGTCGTTATGACTTTCCTAGAGTTGTGGAATCCACCAGTTCTTTGGAAAAGACTAAATGGACACAAGAGATAGATATCTTCTCCAGGTGAGCTATATTTGATGGCAACCCCTTTATCTGTATGGAACAGGGATGGAAGGAGCTCTAATTCCTCCTTAGAATAAGAGTGGTCAACCTACAGTATCAGGCCCTTCCTTGATTCTTCACTCCCCTTCAACTAAGCACTATGGACACTCAGGAGCAAACCAAATAATAGCGGGAGTGCAATTTCAGTGGTACATCTGAAAAGAGATGTGATAAACCTTTGGTAGGCTTATTAAACCCTCAAATACTTAAGAGTCTTTCCTTTTTTTCTTTTTTATTATTATTTACAAAAATGGGCTCTTTCATTCTATCTCCATCCACATCCATGGATCATTTTTATGTCAACTTCTGGTTACTAGAAAAGAAAACGGAAGGAAGGAAGGAAGGAAGGAAGGAAGGAAGGAAGGAAGGAAGGAAGGAAGGAAGGAAGGAAGAAGCTTTTTCTGTTTTAAGCTGTTAAGAAAATAACGGCAGTTTCATATGTTACATAAATCTTTTCTTCCTTTCTTCTTTCATAAAAATCATTGGATCCCGGTGTTGGGAAAATCCACATTAAACCCTCCATTCAACCTCTTGTTCAGGGTGGAAAGCCAGATGAAAGCATGAATGACAACTTAACAACCCCTTTTCTCCCTTTGTAACTCTGGTTCCATTGAAAAACTGATCTCATCATTATGAAGTAGCTTTGTTTTATTATTTATATTCCACTGGATTCTTCTTTCCTGTCATTTAAACCCATGATTCAGTACCCTACATTCTGGGTTGGGAAGGGAACCAGTTTCAATTTTATTCTGTATTACGTGGTGGCACAGTGGTTAGAATGCAGTACTGCAGGCTACTTCTGCTGACTGCCGACTGCCAGCAGTTTGGCAGTTCGATTCTCACCGGTTCAAGGTTGACTCAGCCTTCTGTCCTTCTGAAGTCAGTAAAAGAGGACCCAAATTGTTGGGAGCTGGCTCTGTAAACTGCTTAGAGAGGGCTGTAAAGCACTGTGAAGCGGTGTATAAGTCTAAGTACTATACTATGAAATAATTGACCAGATCATAAAAAGATCTAAATGTTTGTTAGGTATTGCTTGTATTATTTCCATGCTTCTCTTCCTGGAAGAATATTCAAAAGAAAAAGCCCTCCTCCCTGCTTGGAGAAAGACAGCCAATGGAGGTGCAGGCTTCTCCATTCTATTATGACATCACAGTTTCCCAGGCAATGTCTTTTCCTGGCATAGGGTGGATTTGGTCAACAAAATTATCATTCTCACTTGAAGGATCCAGAAGTTCTTTATACCAAGCAAAAATTGTGGCTACGGGGATCTGGCTTCCCCGGTACTCTAAGCGTGAGTTGGGATGATAATTACCACATGGACAGCATTCATCTTTCTCCGCAGAGTTTCTAGACGGCCTTTTCCAGCTGGGAAATATCCAGTAAGAAGATCAGTTGGTGGTTGGTCCTTAGAAGAAGGGGGTTGAACCAGGAGAAGAAACTAAGATGAATCACAAGATTCTCTATTGAATTCTTTCCTTTCCCCTCCTCCTTTTCTTTCCTTTAAGGATGATGCTGTTGTTGAACCAGAGATTGTGACTGTACTGGAGCATTGGCTAAGAAAGGTAAGTGAGTGATGCTGAAATTGCATGTAGCCAGTATGGAAGAGATTCCCATCACAGAACAAGGATGAGGGTGGGATAGGAGAAGGCTTTCTTTGATCTGAAAGAAGAAGCTGATCGAGAAGGTTGAGCTTCAATGTCTATAAGGACATACCCAGGTTGTTTTCTGGGCAACAGTAAGAAAGTGCTTGCATTGACACCATTGTCTTCTGGGATTATTATTATTATTATTTAATTTCTTCATCTATTTGGCAGCACTGGCTAAAATTAGTTTGACGCAGACTATCCTGGTCCTACATAATTCATTGTTGATGAGTGTTGATCTACTTGAAGGCTTAGAATGACAGAATAAAAGAGTTGGAAGGGACTTGGGAGGTTTTCTAGGCAACCCCCTGCTCAGGCAGGAGACCCTATACCATTTCAGACAAATGGTTGTCCAATCTCTTCTTAAAAACTTCCAGTGTTGGAGCACCTACAACATCTGGAGGCAAGTTGTTCCACTAAATCTGAAACAGGGGTGCAAAATAGTTTTTGGCGTGAAAGTGGAATTTAGACTGAGTGGTGTCCAGGAAAGTTCTTCAGCCAGCAGAAAGGGATATATAGAAGATAAATGCATGTTCATGCACCCAAAATAAAATTTCTGGATTACTGTGATGCTCTATCCATCCTTAATGCTTTCTCTTGATGCATCTTGTTTTGTTCTATAGTAAGATGTGTCTTGTTCTGAAAAACCACTGGCTTATGGGTTTCTTCCCCTATCAATATACAGTTAGTCCTTGACTTACGACTGTAATTGAGCCCACAACTTTGCTAGTCATCATATGATCACCCAGGTTTACCACCCTTTTTGTAGTGCTCATTAAGCAAATGCCACAATTGTTGAGCAAACTCATTGTTTGCTAGGGAACATTTTTGCCAAAAGCTGGAAGCAAAGGTTGATTGCTGGAAAAAAATATATATAAGTTGAGCTCATGTGACTTGCAAACAATTATAAATGGAGGCTTGTTGCTAAGGGCCCAAAGTGTGGTCACGTGACCCCAGGTATTTGTATGCAAATTTGGAAATTTGAATCCGGGTCATAAATCCCTTTGGTCTTTAAATGGTCAATAAAGCAGAATAACAGAATAACAGAGTTGGAAGGGACCTTGGAGGTCTTCTAGTCCAATTCCCTGCTCAAGCAGGAGACCCTCCAGGGGTAGGCAACATCGGCTCTTTTATGACTCGTGGACTTCAACTCCCAGAATTCCTGAGCCAGCTATAGCTGGCTCATGAATTCTTGGAGTTGAAGTCCACGAGTCATAAAAGAGCCGAGGTTGCCTACCCCTGCCGTATACCATTTCAAACAAATGGCTGTCTAGTCTGTACTTAAAACCCTCCAGTGATGGAGCACCAACAACTTCTGGTGGCAAGCCATTCCACTGGCTGATTGCAACCTGTTGTAAGTTGAGGGCTCCCTGTATGGGTCTTTCTCCGCAGGTTGAAGATGAAGCTGCAAAGATCTTTAGGCAGAAATCAGAAAACCGAACGGGCTTTAAAAGTGAAAGCCGATCTGATGTCCGAGCGTTTCCTTCGGTTGGCCAAGATGTGGCAGCAGCACGCTCCAAACCGGAAACTTGGGAGAAGTTTGAAGACAGGAGGCCAGCCAAGATGAAAACTATGGTAGGTCATCGGGTGGATGGTGGTCAGAAAAGCAAACGGCACATTGCTTTCTCCTAGTAAGGAACTTACCTCCAATTTGTCTTCAGTGAAAAGTGAGAGGGGACCAAAGGGAAGAATGTAGAAGAAAGACGGAATAGCTGGTTCTGCAGCTTGCAAGAACTAGTCTCTAGGGTGATGTCCCAGATCTTTGCAATGATCTCATTTGGCATTTTAAAAAATTCTAGAGCATTGCAGTGGTTCAAACTGCTCCTCAAAAACTTGCCGATCACAATAGAAGAGACTATTTATAGCTCAGGGTTGAACTGTGGGGTCCTTGGTGCTCTCTGAGCTTGGTTGTTTTCTTGCAGACGTTTCATGACCCAACTAGGTAACATCATCAGCGCTAGAAAGGAGAAAACCCCAATCCCTGCTGCTGATGTTATCTAATTATCTAGTGACCTACAACCAGTGGTGGGATTCAGCTGGTTTGCACCACTTCGGCAGAACTGGTAGCTAATTTTTTGTTGCCCAGGCCCAGAATGGACTTCAGGAAGCGGCATCCACACAGAGAACCGGTTGTTCCCATATTTGAATCCCACCACTGCCTACCACTGACCTTGCCCTGGTGACCGTCACAGCATGTCATCAAAATTTGAGCACTTGGCAGTCAACGTGTATTTACAATAGTGGTAGCAGTTGTCGTCAGCTATTTCTCCCATTATCCATTAAATTTTGAGTTTACAGCAGAGGGATTTTAAAATAAAACACTCATTTTGAAAGCCATCTACAGTAATATGGGAAACAGATACGACAATGCAAAGTGATTGCTGCTGAATAAATAATCCTCAACTCCTTTGAAATCAATTTCAAGGTGAGTCATTGTCACATTTCCTTGATCTGCATTTCTTTCAAGATTCTGCTAATAGCTCCCAAAGATGCCCTGGGGTGGGAGACAATGCCCAAGAAACCCGTCTAGTCCAAGTGGCAAGAGGTCACAATCGTCATGCGTGACCTTCTTACTTGAAATCTGACAAGCAGAATCAATGGGGGAAGCATAACAACTGCAGTGATTCACTTAACAATCATGGCAAAAAGGTGGTAAAATTGGGTGCGACACACCTAACCATCGCCTTGCTTAGCAATGGAAATTGTGGTGTCAGTTGTGGCCATCTGTTGAGGACTACCTGTATGGAAATTTGATAGGACAACCTTTCTGCCTTAGTTCCTTTGGTCCAAGGATCATTCTGAGTGAGTGTCGTTGCAGTTCTCGATTTTGGTCAAAGATAGACACACGCAGGCTGAATCCTCACCCGGAGGCCTTCTGTTTAACATATAGTAAGGTTTGTGTGGATATACGGTTTGACAATCTGTGAAATATGGCTCACACGTATGGCTCACATTTATTTCTCCCCAAAATAAACTAGAAGCTTGTTTGCAAAGCCGGAATGCTGTGCATTCAAATATACACGCCCACATAAACATAGGTAGGAAGCTTGTTCGTTGACATTGTATATTCACGTCTACAGTATAATTAGGTACCTGGTAAGCAAGAGTTAGTATTTTGGAAAATCACGGCTGCGTTGGAGACACTCAAGTTCCCATCCATAGTCAGCTCTCAAGTTTACATCTCAACCCAACCCACTTTAGGAGGGATATTGTAAATAAGAGGAAGGGAGATTATTATGTGTTAATCGGAGGTGGGTATATATCTGTACCAACATCATCCCTTTTGCACTCCTTGGGATGACCAGAGAGAGAGAGAGAGAGAATCAATTGCCTCAGTTTGAACGTCTTAAGTAAGAACGATCCTTAACTCCATTTACTGAGAAAAGTATAGTTTACTAGCATTACTGAAATTCACTTGGCTTCTAGTAAACAATACCTTTCTTACTTAGAGGTTCAAGCTGAGGCAAGTCNCTTGCAGGAGACCTTATACCGGTCAGGACAAATGACTGTCCAACCTCTTCCTAAAAACCTTCAGTGGTGGAGCACCCACAACTTTTGGAGGCTGGTCCACTGATTAGTTATTTTCACTGATAGGAAATTTCTCCTTAATTCTAGGCTGGATCTGTCCTTGATTAGTTTCCACCTGTTGCTTCTTGTCCTGTTCTCAGGTGCTTTGGAGAATAGGTTGACCCCCTCTTCTCTGTGGCATCCCTTTAAATATTGTTCGATTTCATTTCATTGCTTATGCATACAAAGTTTGGGTGCCAATTACTCTACCTGTGTTTCATTTTGGTAGGATGTTGGTCCCATGCTAACTGTACTTCTTACCTTTCAGCGTCTCCAGAGTGATGTTCCAGGCATGTTCTGATACAGAATGTAGCCCATCTGATACTGAGCTCCATGTCTCAATATCCACAATTTAGACATGACCAGGTAGGACACTCATCCATTTGCATCCTCCTCCCTTGACTGCCCTGATGCATTCAGGTGTAGATGTGGGTTTCTTTCGTATTGATCATTTCCAATTTTTTTTTCATTCCAAAATGCTCCCTTGATGTTCTGGCACTCAAAGGCAAAGAGGTCCATTGCTGCTTCATCCTTTTCTCTCCCCAGCTGCTCTTCTTCGTCTGCGACAAATTCAGATTTCTTGAAATTGCTAGCCGAACAGCATGAATCCTGGGACAATCTTGGTTTAATTTACGTTGCCTTGGTTCTTATAAACATTGGGGTTTGCGCATTTTGAACGATGAATAAAAAAAGTCCTAATGTTAAAAGTGCTTTCTCAAATGTTTCTTTTTCTTTCTTTTTTTTCTGTTAAAGGTGACAACAATTAATTCAAGGGGCTTTTCACTGGAGGTGTTCAAAAATAGACCAGACATTGGATTAGAAGATTTCTAAGGTTACTCCCAGCCTTATGCTCCTATGTTCTATGGGTGTTTGAGGCTAGCATTGATGTCTTGTGATTTTTCATATACTGTATCTAGCAAGGTGTTTCACAAAAATTCCACCAGAGGGTGGTCTATGCTCATAAGAACCAAGAGATGAGGGATAACAGGGGCAGATGGAGTGTCTTGCATGATAGAAAATCTCTTTCTTTTCCAGAACATCATAATTCTCAGTACTAAACCATTGCATTACCCAGACCTGTCTGACTTTTTTT
>NW_015388593.1:186461-188366 GCF_001527695.2 Protobothrops mucrosquamatus
GGGAGAGAGAGAAAGAGAGGGAAGGAGAGAGAGAGAAAGAGAGAGGAAGAGGGAAAGAGAGGGAGAGAGAGGGAGGGAGAGAGAGAGAAAGAGAGAGGGAGGGAAAGAGAGAGAAAGGGAGAGAGAGGGAGGGAGAGGGGGAGAGGGAGAGAAAGAGAGAGAGATTATGCTTCCTTGCTAGTGTCTGATGCTTGAACTGTGGAGCAGAGGCAGGGGTCATAACACACTGTCTTGCTGCCACATTGCTCGATGGTAACGTTCTCAGTTTTTGCAGAATCCTATTTGCAGCAGCCGGGAAGACAAGAAGCGAAGTCATTAACCGGTTCAATAGGAGCTTTGTTCCTTGCATGATTATGGCAAAGTGACATGGCAAGCAATACCTGTTCTCCGGGCATCGCCAATGTTTCTGCTGAATTAATGGAAAGTAAGTGGCCAGGATGGGCCCGCTCAGCCATGACCGAAGCATTTGCATAGGTAAATGGGGCTGAAAAGAAACACTAATCAAGATATTTTGAGGGTCACAGGTTCCACGTGGCTGCTAACAACCTCTGTGGAATACCGACCGAAGGACCTGTCGGGAAAAGCAGAGTTTGACCAGGGAAAGACTTGCTGAGAATAAAAAGGCAGAGGTCACAGGGTCTTCCCTATTGCAAAGGAGCTCAAATTGTTGATGGTCCTGTTTGAATGAATGAATGAATGAATGAATGAATGAAGGAAGGAAGGAAGGAAGGAAGGAAGGAAGGAAGGAAGGAAGGAAGGAATGGCCTTTCTTGTCATTTACCTGTATACAGGTAGACCTTGACTTACAACAGTTCATTTAGTCAGCAGTGTTTCTCAACCTGGGCAACTTTAAGATGGATGGACTTCAACTCCCAGAATTCCCCAGCCAGCTTTGCTGGCTGGGGAATTCTGGGAGTTGAAGTCCATCCATTTTAAAGTTGCCCAGGTTGAGGAACACTGATATAGTGGCTGTTCAGAGTTACAATGACACTGAAAAAAGGGACTTATGACTGTTTTTCACAGGTACGACCTTTGCAGCGTCCCCGTGATCACGTGACCAAAATCCAGACGCTTGGCAACTGCTTCATACTTATGACTGTTGCTGTGTCCCAAGGTCGCGGGATCCCCCTTTGCGACCTGCTGACAAGCAAACTCAATGGGGAAGCCAGATTCACTTAACAACCCGGTTACTCACTTATCAACTGCCATGATTCACTTAACGACCGAGGTAAGAAAGGTCGTAAAGCAAAGCTCGCTTAACAAGTGTCACACTTAACCACATATATTTGGGGCTCGATTATGGTCGTAAGCCGAGGACTACCTGTACACAATGGCACACCTTAAAACAAAATTCCGATGCGCTTCTCCTGACAGAGAAAAACGCCACCCACTGCACAACAACACCATCTTAAGGATAACAATGATAAGAACCATAATAATATAATAAAAGCGGCAGCATCCAGAAATGCCCAATTATATAAAAATGACCTCAAGGCACACCAACACAAACACACACACACACACCCTTAAAGCAACTACAGTTTTTTTTTTGCTGGGATGAGGGGTGCTTTCCCATAAGTGCAGTGGCAGTGGGTGATATATTGATTGTCTGGGGAAGCCAGAGGGAAATTGAGGGCAGATAATAAATAAAATCAAGAGCCCACAGCAGCTGGGAAGAAGACAAGAAGGAGTCCTGGAAAAGATCAGAAGGAGCCAATGGGCCCCATTGTTTGTTTTCTCCCAGGATTAAAAGCAAACGGAAGCGGGAGAAAGAATTGCACTTGAGCTGAAGTGGAACGCAGCAGAAGTTCAAAGGTTTGGCAAGGTTGCAGAACTGGGATTACGAGAAGGATAATCCTGTGTTTTCTTTCTTTTTTTTTTTTTTCCCAAATTTTTTTTTTATTT
>NW_015388593.1:192048-196260 GCF_001527695.2 Protobothrops mucrosquamatus
GTTTATTTCCACAAATAAGTATCTTCCTTCTTTATCAGCTTCTTTTAAAACAGGTGAAAGATGACTTTTAATATACATTGCAACCCCCGCTCTCTTTTTTAAGGCAGGTGCAGCAAACAGCTCTCCAAACTTAGAGTTCAATAATAGTTTTTGATCTTTAGCCACAATATGAGTCTCTTGTAAACATATAATGTCATTACTAAAATGTCTTAAGTAATGAAAAATCTTGCGTCTTTTATGGGGAACATTGAGTCCCCCTACATTCCATGATGTTAACTTACACATTAGGAGGATTTATTCCACTGACGAGACTAGCCGCATATGATTTCACAAAGACCTTAGGACGAGCGCCGCCTACTGGCTGCGGATAATCCTGTGTTTTCTAAAGCTAGTGAGTGTTTCCTCTCCTCCACTGCATTCTGATTGGCTGGATGGCCCTTGGGTCTTTCATTCAGCCCATATTACAGGACAGTGACCTCTTTTGCCATACTGGGCGGAGGGGGAAGCAAGATTTTTTCAAAATGGTTCTTCAGTCTTTCAACTTTTATGAAGAGCGCCCGTGAAGAGCCCAACTGAACTTCTGGACATTCCTTCAAAGTTTTGGCCATGACCTAAGATGAATTCACTCCACGATGACCACTCTTTACCACAGGGTAGATAGAAAAGAAGGTTTACAAGGTCAAGGGATCTCCATATCACCATCACAGAAAATATATTTGGAACATATAAATTTTCCAAAATAAATAAATGAATAGAAGATCTCGGCTTCTTCTTAAGATCCTGGAGAGGGCAAGAAGTCAGAGAAGACAATCCTCCTCAAATTAGCATCTCTCCTGAACCCAGAAAGGCGGATTATTTGGCATTTGGACAATCCAATGTTGGAAGGTGGTAGCAACAGTTGATTCTGGACCATCCGACATGTCTTTTATTTAAGTTTCGTGTAGCATGTTATATAACTCCTGCCCATAAGTGGTTTATAATCCATCATGGCAGTTGAATGTAATGCCCAAAGCTAGCTAATGGTGTTTTATTTTACAAACTGTTAGGAGTGTGGTGGCTCACAAGATTATAACACTGGGCTGGAGATTGGCAGGCTCGTGTTTTAGATCCGTTGCTGCAGCAGGGGTGGGATGAGCTCGCACCACAGGCTCCAGCTTCTGCCATCCCAGTGATTCAAAAGCAGGCGACTGCGAGTAGATAAATGGGTACCATTTTGGTAGGCGACTTCATGGGGACACGAAAGGAGCCTCCAACTGGGCATCCCCCAGGCAATGGCGATGTCTCTGGCAAATCCTTTCACCACAGAAGGATGCTTCCATGCTTCTGATATAGGAGAGAGAACAAAAATCCTACAAACTGTGGCTAAGCAAATCCTGTCTTGGCACAATGTGTGAACCCATCCAAATAAAAGCAGTGTTAGATGCCATCAAGTTAGATTGTTTTTTTTATCTAGCAGACTATCTTCTCCTGAGGAAAAAAATTGTTGTGAAGGTTTTGGAACAGGAAAGTAAGTAAACTGGAAAGGATTTATTATCCGTGCTATTTCTTTTCTCAAAACATTTCGTCTCCTTCCCTCTCTATATATACTTAAAAAATGTCAAACGAGGCATCAGAAAATGTCATCGGACTTTCATTATGGGCACGTGTCTTCTGCGGTTGCTTGCTTGCCCTTTTGTGGTTGTTGCTATTTCGTTGCTGCACGCCTTCGCTTGCGTTCTGTTCCGTGGCAACTTTATTAAGGTGGTTTGTCTGCTGTGCGTTAAGAGAGAAAAGTGGGACAGAAATGTTTCAATCATAAGCAAACTAAACTAAATATTTACGGCAAAGGGACAGGTGTTTTGGGAAGTTTCGGATTAATCCCACCTGCCTTGTAAAAAGCTTTATGAAAGCTCAGATCAGTGTCTGTTGGCAACATCAGATGGCGCCATTGTGTAAACCTGAATGGGTTCTCTACCAGCTGAGCATCTCACAAAAAAAAATCTAGTAAGATTCCTCCGGTCTGCTTTTATTCCCTAACCCATTGCAACCCTCTACCCAACTGGGACTTTGATCACAAACTTTCCCTCCTCTCCTCCTCACCAGCAATTAACACCCAGATGAGCATAGATTAAACCATCAAGACCAAAAACCAAGAAGTAAATAATACACCCATCAAGGAACTACCAATTCAGACAAATAAGCTAACAGTAAACAACAGCCCAACCAAGACACTCCCAACAATACTGACAGGGCAAGCCACTAATATATAAAAAGAGAGCAAACCCACTCTCTTCTAGCATGGATGATGTTACCTAGTTGGGTCATGAAACGTCTGCAAGTAAACCAATCAAGCTCAGAGAGCAAGAAGGATCTCAGTCACTGTTGTCCTACTCATCCTTCTGTTTGTATTCATTCTTCTCCTCCTCCTCTTCCTCCCCCTCCTCCACTCCGCAAATCCCACTCCCTTCTAGCACTGATGATGTTACCTAGTTGGGTCGTGAAATGTCTGTGAGAAAACCACCAAGCTCAGAGAGCACCAAGGACCCCACAGTCCCCTTCCTCATCCTCTTCTTCTTCCTCCTCTTCCTCCTCTTTCTCCTCTATACAAACCCCACTCCCTTCTAGCACTGATGATGTTAAGTCTGCAAGAAAACCACCAAATGCTACAAATATCCTCTTCTATCAAAACTTTCCCTTGCCTGAGTTTCCGCCTCTACTTGTGCAACAAAACCACCCCTTAGCAGCGGCTTTCATATCCCAGCCTGGCTTAAGATATTCCTTTTTCTAAGCTGTGGCCAAATCAACGTAGAATTTAAAGCTGCATTTGCACATTTGAAGCTTATAAGAGCCGGTTTTCAATGAGAATTGGGGGTCTTTTCAATCTCTTGCTTCAATCTGATGGGGAATAGTTTGAAATGCGGGCCTGGATCAGGAAAGGCCATTTCATCAAACTCTCATCATCATGGTCGGATTGCCAACTGACCTGAAAAGAAATCGTGTTGTCCAAATCGAGTTGCACAAACCAGCAAATAAAGCATAGGAATAAACAATTGCCTCTTTTCACGACTGCCTGAACATCCAGCTGCTACTAAAGACATAGCCACAGAGGCAAAATAATAACCATTATTTCAATCAGGAAATCTAGGTAGGCTCAGTGCTTTGTTCCCCATGATAACATCAAACTAGGTTTATACACGGCACAAAATTATAATATGCTTTTCTAGGTTTGGGTTGTCTCTTTGGTGAAACAAATTTGCGATAAGCAAACTACGATTTAAGGCTTTGCATGTTCACTGAGCCAGCCAACTGTGGTTTAGTCAACAATCCATCATTAACGCACAACATGGCTTAAAATGTATGCGCACTTACTGACCTTTTTTTGGAGGTGGGGGAGAAATCAGGATAGAGAGTTGCAGAATTGGATGTATTCAGGATATAATTCTTTGAAGACAGATTTGTTTCACTTTATTTTATTACTTTATTTATATTCCACCTTTGTTATTTTTACAAATAAGGTGGCAAATATTTTCCCCACAACAATAACCGTGTGAGATGATTTGGGCTGAGAGAGAGAGAGGGACTGGCCCAAATCACCCAGGTGGCTTTCATGCCTAAGACAGGACTAGAACTCGCCGTCTCCTGGCGATTGGCCGAAAGTCACCCAGACAACGTTCATGCTTAAGATGGGACTAGAACTCATCTAGCTTTCATACCTAAGGCAGGACTAGAACTCCCAGTCTCCCACTTTCTGGCCTAATGCCTTCACTGCTAGACCAAAGTGTCTCTCTAGAGGCCCGACATCTGGCAATAATGAGATTGTTTTAGAATTCTGTTCACACCCTCTCCGCTTATTTTAGGGAGCAGAGGCCTTTCTCTGAAAAGATAACAGAGACAAGCCCAGCAGGACACCCGAAGCTGAAGCCGTCATTTGCTACTGATATGGTCCCTATTATATTTTTATCAACACTGCCATCCAATATTCCTTGGTGCTTTGTCTTTGCTTTGCATTTTATCAATATCGCCGTCTGATTCTGCCACCCCCTCTCCACGGGTTTATTAATATTGCTTTCTGATCTCAGAGTAGGAACCGTGTTTTATATTCTACGGCCATCAACATCCCTTGCCAAGCTTGGGTGCCATCTTTAATTAAATTTCCTCCTTGGTTCCAGCAAACTTCTCAGATTGGCCCTACTCACTGCCCGAGCAAAGTTCCCTGGCTGGGTTTTTTTTTTT
>NW_015388593.1:196776-208651 GCF_001527695.2 Protobothrops mucrosquamatus
CCACCCCCTCTCCACGGGTTTATTAATATTGCTTTCTGATCTCAGAGTAGGAACCGTGTTTTATATTCTACGGCCATCAACATCCCTTGCCAAGCTTGGGTGCCATCTTTAATTAAATTTCCTCCTTGGTTCCAGCAAACTTCTCAGATTGGCCCTACTCACTGCCCGAGCAAAGTTCCCTGGCTGGGTTTTTTTTTTTTTTTTTTTGTATTCTTCTGCAATTGTCTTCCTCTGCCTGGATATAAATGCAAGGAAGGTTTTCTCTGAGGGTGACAGTGATTGTGTGGATAAAAAGCAAGTTTCTGCCCAACTTGTAGGATGGGTTTTTAAAGAAAGAAAGAAAGAAAGAAAGAAAGAAAGAAAGAAAGAAAGAAAGAAAGAAAGAGGGAGGGAGGGAGGGAGAGAAAGAAAGGAAGTACGAAAGAAAGAAAGGGAGGGAGGTAGAAAGAGAAAGGAAGGAAGGAAGGAAGAAGGAAAAGGAGGTAAACAGAAAAGAAAGAAAGACAGAAAAAGAAAGAAAGGAAAAAAAGGGAGGGAAAGAGAGAAAAGAAAGAAAGAAAAAGAAAGAAAGAGAAAAAGAAAGAAAGAAAAAGATGGAGGGAGGGAAAGAAAGAAAGAGAAAGAAAGAAAGAAAGAAAGAAAGGAAAGAGGGAGCGAGAGAGAGAAAAGAAAGACAAGAAAGAAAGAAAGAAAGAAAGAAAGAAAGATTAGGAGGGACAGAAAGAAAGAAAGAAAGAAAGAAAGAAAGGAAAGAGAGGGAGGGAGAAAGAAAAAAAGAAAGAAAGAAAGAGGGAGGGAGGGAGAGAAAGAAAGGAAGTACGAAAGAAAGAAAGAAAGGGAGGGAGGGAGGAAGGAAGAAGGAAAGGGAGGTAAACAGAAAAGAAAGAAAGACAGAGAAAGAAAGAAAGGAAAAAAGGGAGGGAAAGAGAGAAAAGAAAGAAAGAAAAAGAAAGAAAGAGAAAAAGAAAGAAAGAAAAAGATGGAGGGAGAGAGAGAAAGAAAGAGAAAGAAAGAAAGAAAGAAAGGAAAGAGGGAGCGAGAGAGAGAAAAGAAAGACAAGAAAGAAAGAAAGAAAGAAAGAAAGAAAGATTAGGAGGGACAGAAAGAAAGAAAGAAAGGAAAGAGAGGGAGGGAGAAAGAAAGAAAGAAAGAAAGAAAGAGAAAGAAAGAAAGAAAGAAAGAAAGAAAGAAAGAAAGAGAAAAATATGAATGTGATAGGGCATATCTGTTAAATAGCAATGTCCAGTTAAAAAGCAGAAGACTTTTTTTGACTGTCAGGATGTAGGCATGGCAACTGGACTGAAGAATGTAATTAACTTTCCAGGAAAAAAAAAGCCCCACCTCTCACATGGCAATCTTCAACCTGGCACCCTCCGGATGAGGGTTTTTAGCACTCCTCCTCCTCCTCCTCCTCCTCCTCCTCCTCCTCCTCCTCCTCCTTACCGATGTGCCAACATGTCTTGAAGTATTGGAGAGGGCCAAGCAACAGTTCATCATTTCCTTTTCTTTCTGGCAAGTTAAATTTCAGCCTGTCACATCTCAAGGATTCTCTCTTTAGAGTTTCTAGGCCTCATGAAGACATCTCAAGAAAACAAAGGCTGGGACTCATTTTTCTCTCAGCTGGGTTTCCTTTGTATCTCTGATTCACCAACACTTTATTTATTTTAGATATGATTTCCCCCCCACCATTCTGAAATGAAGACGATATTCTTTAAATAAATAACTCTTAAACAAATGGTGAATCAGCCAGAATCTGTCCATGGGCTCCATTCTGGCTTCTGTTTTATATATAGGATTTACACAGAATCAGATAGCTGGATAAATGACAGGAGGCATTTATATAAAATTTGGAGCAGCATTCAAGCCGGGATATCTCCGGCAAGAACTGCTTTTTCACAGATATGCATTATTCACAGTTATATGCTAAGTCAGAGGTCCCCAGCCTTTTGGGCACCAGGGACCGGTTATGTGGAGAAAGTTTTTTCCGCGGACTGGAGAGTGCGTGGTTTTGGTGCTGCCTGCATCCTGTGGATGGGGCTTTGCTTGTTTGTGCGGACTGGTTGCTGGCATGCCATGGCCCAGTACTGGTCCACGGACCGACGGTTGGGAACCTCTGTGCTAAGTAATCAGTGGTGGGATTCAGCCGGTTCGCACTACTTCGGCAGAACCGGTAGCTAATTTTTTGTTGCTCAGGCCCAGAATGGACGTCCGGAAGCGGCATCCACGTAGAAAACCAGTTGGTCACATATTTGAATCCCACCACTGTAAGTAATACCTTGTGCCCCAACTTCTGAGCAAAGCATTGTTTTTTTTTTTCTTCATTCCCGTAGCCATTGTCAACCAATCCAGACCCTTCCTTCAGCTTTGTCTTAAAAAAAGGAGGCCTGGCTGACATGTTTTGCCTGGGAAATCACATCAAACCAATGCATTTTTGTAGAACTTCCCCGTCACACGAGCTCCGTTCTCTCCACATTTTCAGATTTCCACGCATTCAGAAGACAGGCTGCAATTCTTCTCCTGCGACTCAATATATTTTGCCAGCTTTGGCGTTTTAAAATGTTATGTGCATTGATTTATATAAGATCCTTGTATGCGGGCTTTCCTTAAGCTGGAGGTCGTTTACATGAGAATGGAGCAATGTTTAAAATCACATAAAATATAGAAAACTCAATAATTGTGATCTATAGTCAACAAGCTCAGTTTTAAAACAAACATTCAAAGCATAACAAAAGCCGCTCAGAACAATCTAACTGGTGGAATAAAAAGTCTGGAAAAGTTGCAGGACAGCAAAAGGGACCAATTTCTGGGCCCGCTCACCTCATGGCTTGGCCTACGATGAAGACAAAGTTCTCTCTTGGTCTGTCATCAGAGGAACTGACCTTGGCCAAGTTTCTTCTACCACAGGGGTCTCTAAACTTGACAACTTTAAGACTTGTGGACTTCAACACCCAGAATTCCTCATCTGGCTGAGGAATTCTCTGAGTTGAAGTCCACAAGTCTTAAAGTTGCCAAGTTTGAAGACCCCTGTCCTACAGTTAGACCAGCCCCATTTTGTCTTCCTAGAAGCACTGCAAAGAGTTTGTAATTGTGATTTTTTTTTTTACTTTATTAACTGTGTTTGCCCTATCATCCATGTCCTGCTAGCTTTTTATGTGGCTCATTAAAACAAGTCAGTGGTAAAATTATAATGTAGAGTCTGACTATCACCAGGACCCAATTTTCTGCATCAATAAAACTCCCAAAAAGTTTGGAGATGCTTAATCCAGTGTCTACAAAGCTTAGTCAAATCAATGGCAGTTGATGAAGGAGTCTTATTTTTTTCATTCATGATGGGTTATAATTCTGAGATTCTAAGCAGCAAGAATAGGATTGGCCCAATAAGTGGAAACCATTAATACTGATTGGCCAATATATCCAATGAAATCCAAACACTATGGGCTTAGAATAGCATGGTGTGTAGCACATGTGAATCTAGATCAGTGCTAGTTGGGCAAGCAGACGTGGTACCATGAAAGGAATGGAAGAAAGCAGTCAGGAAAAAGAAAATAATTTATACGGGAGACAATTTGTTTTCTTCTTGGGAAAAATCGTATGAATTAAACATCCTCAAAATAAATTGTGATTTTTACATTGGTCATTCGATTTAATCTTTGCTATTCTATTTTCTTCTTCCTATTTGGCCTGTTTAGTTGCAAGCCCATTACTTTCATTTCTGAACATGTTCAGAAAAAAAAAGACAGAAATAAATCTGGGTGACAAGGATAATTTTGGACAACTCACAATCTCTTGTTTTCTAACCTGATGTCTTAACCACTAGACCAAACTGGCTCTTTATTATTATAGTATGACATCATCATATAGCCAGATCTATAAGTCTATTAAAATGCCAAATATGTCCAGCCAGGAAAAAAGTTTGCCTGTCATAATATGTTGCCAATTTGTTCAGTTTCTGGTAGATTTGCACATTGCCAATAACTGAGATTCTGTACTGTCTGCAACGGCTTAGACAATCTATTTTCCGTTCTTCCTGTTCAGAAGGAAACCCTTGGTTTCATCTGCTAAGCTGACTGATTTCAGCAAGCTGAAATAATCTTGATTATCTTCGTCTCCCTTGCTTTGATAAAGCAAAGGAGAGGTTTTTATAGCAAAGTTTAATGAAATAAACCAAAGTTGAGATGAACTAATAGAATGAATTTAGGCTTCATTAGGCAATCAAAAGCTAAGGAAATTAAAGCAAGTGAGAAGCGCTTTTTTCCCCCCTTATCAAAACAAATGCCTACATTTTTTTTTTTTTGCAAAGAGTTGAGTTTCAGTTTTAGTTCCATTGTCCTGATCTACTTACTGTATAACGGCAATGTCAATTCATAATAGACATAGTAAATTAATGATACTGGATTTTGTAATGGGGGCTCAAAGCAGTCTGGTGCAATAATATTAAATGTTTTTTTTCTAAATCGTTTAAATTGTTTTGTAATTATAGAATTGTAAACCACCCACTTGGTTAAGCTGGGTTGTGTGTGTGTATGTATAGAAATAGAATAAACAAACAAACAAACAAAATGAAAATGCACTGAAATCCTTACCTTTTGCTTAAAAAATGCTTCTCCTTGCAAAAAGAAATAAATAAAAATCAGTCCTGAACTGTTTCTCAACTTGGGGAGAGAGGTTTCTTCTTCTTTTAAGGTGGAATTGTACTTAACCCATTAAACCAGGGGTAGTCAACCTTGGCTCTTTTATGACTCGTGGACTTCAACTCCCAGAATTCCTGAGCCAGCTAAGCTAAGCTGGCTCAGGAATTCTGGGAGTTGAAGTCCACGAGTCATAAAAGAGCCAAGGTTAACTACCCCTGCATTAAACCTTGCAGGTTGGCAGGCTATCTGTGATGGAAAACAGTTTTACAAAATTTCTCCCATTCCAAGAAGCATAATATTGCCTCCAGATATCATTGCCAGTTGCGCTTCTTCAGCTGCCTTTGGAGAAATGGAGTCTATGAGGATGGGATCTCCTAGGCCAGGGGTAGTCAACCTTGGCTCTTTTATGACTCGTGGACTTCAACTCCCAGAATTCCTGAGCCAGCTTAGCTGGCTCAGGAATTCTGGGAGTTGAAGTCCACGAGTCATAAAAAAGCCAAAGTTGACTACCCCTGGCCTAGGCGGTTCAGGAAATGCAGCTAGCAGCAGCCTAGGAGCAAGCATTGGTTCTTGTGAGCGCACAACAGCCCTTCCAGGGAGACCCATACTAAAAAAAACCACTTGTGAATGCAGAGACTACTTTTATTGTAAGGTTCTAGTAACCAGAATCTTGCACGTCTGAATATGCTTCCCCTCTCCTTCCCATGATCTTCATGAGACATCAAGGTAGACTCACAACAGTTCATTTAGTGGCTGTTCGAAGTTACAACGGCCCTGAAAAAAGTGGTCTCACACTTACGACCGTTGTAGCATTTCCATGGTCATGTGATCAACGTTCAGACGCTTGGCAACTGATTCACTTGTATGACGGTTGCAGTGTTCCGAAGTCCTGTGATCACTATTTGCGATCGTCTGACAAGCAAAGTCCATGGGGAAGCCAGATTCACTTAACAACCGTGTTGCTAATTTAACAACTGCAATGATTCACGTGGCAAGGAAGGTTAGAAAATGGGGAAAAATTCATTTAACAAATGTCTGACTTAGCAACAGAAAATTTGGGCCCAGTTGTGGCTGTAAGTCAGGGACTATCTGTAGTAAGGGTCCAATCTGAAGCTGCTTTCTCAAATTACATTTCTGCCTTGGACTCAGTTACTCTTATCTAATAATAATAAAGAGTTGGAAGGGACCTTGGAGGTCATCTAGTCCAACCTCCTGCTCAGGCAGGAAACCCTATACCATTTCAGACAATTGGCTGTTCAGTCTCTTCCTAAAATCTTCCAGTGTTGGAGCTTTCTCCGCTTCTGGAGGCAGGCTGTTCCACTGGTTAATTGTTCTGACTGTCAGGAAATTTCTCCTTAGTTCCAGGTTGCTTCTCTCTTTGGTTAGTTTCCATCCGTTGCTTCTTGTCTTTCCTTTCTGATGCTTTGGAGGATAGCTTGACTCCCTCTTCTTTGGGGCAGTCCCTGAGATACTGGAAGACTGCTACCATTGCCTTTCTTGGAGCGCTTTCTCCTGTTCCTCAAGATTATTCCTACTTGTCATTACGGCATCACAAGGTTTTCTCCATTTTAAGTTGAAGACTCATGTGTTGGTGTGGGAAGGGAATTCTTAACTACCACTAAAGATTAAATTAGGTGAACAACAACTTGCTCAAAATTTCCAACAATTTGGAAAAAAAGTGAAATTTTGATTTTGGGCTTTATCAGTTTGATAGATTTGATGTTATTGAAATGGCTAGTTTATAATATTTTGTAAAAGTAAAAAGTTGAGGTTTGAAGTTGATACTCTATTGCACTAAAGGAAGATGGAAGTCAATGCCTTTCCCCCCCTTTTTTCTCTCCCTTATCTCACTTCTCTACTCCCCTTTCCCTTCCCCATCTTTTCCGCTCTTTGCTTTTGTATTTCCATTGAATTGTCTATTATATTTCGGTCAACAACCAGCATGCAAACAAGAAGAACAACAAAGCAAAATTAAAAGGATCGAACAGCGGCACCACACAGAAAATATCAATTTTGATTACTTTCCAGGTAGGGCTACACCATTCTATTGATGACACCGAACTAGAAATGAGCTGAGAATAACCTAGAAACTAAGACTCAAATTGTGATACTGTCATGGTTCCGACAGATGAAACTCTTCAAAGAACTTTGAGGCATTGTTTACCTTAAAGAATCTTTATTCAAGTAGCATAACATCGGCACTAACACAATTGAAGCCAAAGACTGGATTCCCCTCCCATGAGCACATAGTATCAAAGCACAATTCCCTCCTTCTGTTAACAGTCATAAATCACATTCCCCAATTAGTTTAAAGCACGGCTTCCCCTCCAGCTCTCCATCCTGACAACTCCTTATCATCTCTTATTTCATTAACCTTGATTCTCATGCTAGGTTCAGTGTTATTATGTCTAGCTAGACTCTCATGCACATCCCCTCCTCCCCAGCATCATCTATCTCTAAAACCAAAAAAGAAGAAAATGGCTGCATCTCCATCTGTTGTCAATGCAAAAACATCCGATGTTAGCAGCATTGACAGATACTTTGGTAAAGTCATTTTTGTTCCACCAAGCTTCATCTTGCTAAGGAACTCCTGCTGGATGTAAAATATCTTTCGCCGGCAATGAAGGTACTGTATGTTTACCCAACAGCTTTTCAGAGTTTTGTTCCCTGTTTTCCAACGTTGAGGAAATGCCCTTTGTGACTTTTCAACTTGAGCAAAAAAAACAAAAAACAAAAAAAACAAGCTAACTCTTTAAGTAAGGCTTTGGTCTTTTAAATTGACTTTTCTTCCCTAAGCCCTGCAGGGTTTTCAGAGGCTCACCAGTCTTCAGTGGAGCTTTTATGAGCCTTTAGTGGCTTAAGACAAAACTAAATTTGCCCTAATCTCTCTTAAAACTCACAAGGCTTTTTCTACCCACCCCATTTGTTCCCTCAAGATTTCTTATTTTGCAGCTAGGTTTGTGCCTGCCTTTTCGAGAAAAAAGAAATTCCTAAAACCCACTTTTCAAGAAAAAACAAATGCCCAATCTTTGGTGGTGGGCAAAATAAGGAGGAAAAGATTATTGTTTTTTGGCATTCAAGTGACCTTTCCTACAAAGAATCGATAGGCTGGTTTGTTGAATCCGCAAAGATAGCTGGGAAACTTTTCCTGGATTGGAACACTTGAGACAGAAAGTTAAAAGAAGGATGGATGCTTGAGAGAATTTCCTAGATGGAGAAAGATAGTTTGTTTGATCTTCCTCGATATATATTGCATCCTACTCCATAGGTCTTCAGAAAATATTCTCATTTTGTTTTTCTCTCTGAATGAATTGTCCTAAGGGTTAACCCGAGGCTTATTTGCTTAGAAATGTGGGAAGAATCCAGAGAAATAAATATTTGGGGGAGTATTAAAAAGGCAGAATATATTTCCTCAAATGAATAATGGAGACAATCTTAAAAAAAAGACAGAAACCAGCCCCAGCCCCTCTCCCCCAAGCAGAAACCAGCTTTTAAAAATGCAGATGTAATAATCCATTCAGGAAGGTTGAAACAAGAAAGCTAGAAGCTGTTGGAATTAGGAAGACAATGACCCCTAAAATCTACATACCCCCACCCAAATTCTAAAGACAGGAAACATAATAGGATTAACCCACCAATGCCAAAAGGGCACACTCAGACTCAGGTCAAAGTACATGACACAGGAAATACAAAGCCTCAAACAGGAACAGGAAACAATCTCAAGCCCCAGAAGGTATAAAAGCCCACCACTCTGCTCCACGTGGTCAGTTTTTCCAGAGCTATCTTTCTGTCTGGCTCTCCTCTTCAATAAACTACAACCTTCTTTCTAAAGCAGTCTTCATTTTGTTTACTCCCAGCTTGGACTGGACCCTGATGAAGATTTTTCTTTCAACAGAAATATATGGGGTCCTTGGTGCTCTCTGAGCTAGGTACTTTTCTTGAAGATATTTCATTAGCTAACTAGGTGACGTTATCAGTGCAAAGGTTTATATACAAGCTAGCTCTACCATTGTGGGTGGGGGTGCAGTTTTCTCCTTGGTAATTCCTTGATTAGGATATTGTTTTCTGCTTGATTGTTTGTCTAGTATTAGTTCCTGCTTATCTGGGTGTTGGCTGGTGGTGAGGATGCATTCTGGTCTTTATATTTCCTTCTTAGTTTTATTGTCTCTTTTGAATGGGGTGTAAAAGTGATTTATCTCTATGTGTCTATTAATGGCTGATTTGTCTGAATTGCCAGTGCTAGCTCTGATGATGTCACCTAGTTGGGTAAAAATACATCTGCAAGAAAACAACCAAACTCAGAGAGCACCAAGGACCCTAAAGTTCAACCCTAAGTAACCAATACTCTCTTCTGCTGGTGCTTAAAAATATGACAGGACTGACCTTACCACTAGCTGGGGAATTCTGGGAGTTGAAGTCCACAAGTCTTAAAGTTGCCAAGGTTGGATACTCATGTTCTAGAGTGTTTTCCATTCTATTCTTTCTCTATTTGCTTCAAGATCAAATAATTTCAACAAGAAATAAGAAACAAGCTACATAATGACCACACAGAGTAATATGTGCCCAGATTGGTGGAATGCAAATAGGTCCTATGAAATTTGCAGAGGACTCATCTTACATAGCAAGTCAGAGGGAAAAAAATATGCATAACCCAGATCTTATTAATAGAGTGAGAACTAGCTGAAGGGACAGTAACCACAATGGATTGAGTCTCATCTGATTATAGTGATGGTCTGTTAAATTTAGAAGTAGAAATGGTGGTTTTTTTGGAAGGGTGGAGAATGAATCTAGCAATTCGAAAAGGCAGAATTTGCAAGGTGTGTAGAAGTTAAGCTATCCTGTTCATTCTGAAGAGCAGTGAATAATGAAGTTGAATTCCGGTGAGGAAGGACTATTATCTTAATGTGGTCTGAAAGAACGAAACCAGCACCTGTTCAACGTTCCTCTTCGTGAGCTTCCCAAAGTTCTTCCTGCCTTTAAGCTCTTTTACGGTTACCCCATGGAAGGAAAATAAATGGGAAAGTGAAGAGGGGGGGAAAAAAGCTCCAATTGTTCAATAAAATCCAATCACCTCGAAAAAGTAGGTGAGTTCCAAATTGTGGGGCTTTCAGCCACACCTTGAATGGTCCATCTGTTCCTTCTCTTCTTCTCATTGCTAGAACTACTGCAGATGACAACAGATTTCAGATCATAACACTTTTCTAACTTGGGGTTGGGAAGCCTTCCTGAAGCTCATCTCAAGCAAGGCTTTACCTTTTATGGAAGAATATTCTAGGAACCTAAAATGACATCATCATCATCAACAAAAAAAAAAACATTGAACTTTGGGCAAAAGACATCTATGGGATCTACTAGCGAGAGCTTCTCTTCCAGGGATGTAAGATGTTAAATCCATGCATAAAAATCATTTTTTCTGCCCAGTTTTGGGTTTTCAAGAGAAGCTAGACTACAACCTTCAGAGAAGGGAGGATCCTTTGATGACAAATGGACAAGTAGATGAGGATCAGATATTGAACCCTCCTCTATGAAAAATGCCCTACATGCATTGAAAAGTCTAGTCTACTGGTTAAGGCAGGAGGCTAAAAACCAGGAGACTGAGAGTTCTAGTCCTGCCTTAGGCATGAAAGCCAACTAGGTGATTATGGACCAATTGTTGGGAGACTGGGAGTTCTAGTTCTGCCTTAGGCATGAAAATCGACTGGGTGACTTTGGGACAGTCACTCTCTCTCAGCCCAACCAAGCTCACAGGGTTGTTATTGTGGGGAAAATAGGAGGAGGAAGGAGTATTAGGTCTGTTCTCAGCCTTGAGTTATTTATAAACAGAATGAAGGTGGGATATAAAATAAACCAGTCAATAAAATAAATAAAATAAACAGCAATGGAAGACAGCCGTTACTCTCTTCTTACCAGCCTAGATTTCTCCTTGCTGGGAAATGTTTGATGGTGAACATCCTTCCAGGTATATATCTTTTTGCCTCCTGGAGATCCTACCCCACTTTTCAGCTCCATGTTTGTTTAGAGAAGTGGGATTGGTAACAAATCATTAACACTCTTCCCCAGAGACTCCAGGCCAATGCCGGCATCTGAAGTCAGAGCGATGACTGCTCTCAAGTGAGGCTCTTCCCATGGAGAATAAAGTCTATGGAAGTGAAGCTTTCTTCAGCCAGCTGGGGAGAAATCAAAGGATATATTGGCAGAGCTAGGAATATATTTCCTCTCGTTTTGCTCCTAAGAAAATGAGGATGTAACTGTTAAGTAGAGAGCTATAGTTCAGATTCACCGGAGCAGAACATATAAACAAGTCCGATGCCTGAGCAAAGACATCCATATAGGCGCGGGTTGGGGTTCCTGTTTAATGCATGAGGAGGGGGCTTGGCGTAATTCACAATTAAGGCTCAGCCAACAAGCTTTCATGTTTCCTGTTGTGCTCCCTCAACTTTGCGGTGGCACATCAACAGCTCCACCAGCTTGCCTGGGACGGCCTGTGGGGAAAGGCAGGATTTGTGTATTAGTCAGGAGTTTATGAATTATGCAGCTGCTGTTGGGAAACCAAACGGAGCTGGCTGCTGCAACCAGCCAGCCAGTTCCAGAAACAGAAAGACAAAAAAAGAAAAGAAGAAGAAGAAGAAAAAAAAAAGATTGGATCGTATTTATTTTGGTGTGTTATTAATTTGCTAGAAAAACGCACAAGCCCATGCTTGTGTTTGAGGAGGAAGGAGGAGGTAAAGCTGAGGACGAAGGGAGATTATCCCCTCCCCTGACTTTTTGGGAAACCTTTCAAAATAATTGGAGATATTGGGAGGTCTATGGAAGCAAGGGAGTGCTTAAAAGCGCGCACGCGCGCACACACACACACATACACATATCCTCTCTGAACTGGTACTCAGGGGAACAAAATTCCAGAAAAGTTTGGATTGATAGAATATTTGTAGCTCAGGGTTAACACCAGACCACCAGTCAAGAAGTAGACAATACTTCAATCAAGGATTTACCAACTCAGAGACAAAAACAAGAACCACACCAACATTGAAAGGGCAAGCCACTTACATATAAATAGAGAGAAAATCCCACTCCCTTCTAGTACTGATGATGTTACTTAGTTGGATCATGAAATGTCTGTAAAAAACAGCCAAGCACCAAAGACCCCTCCTCCTCCTCCTCCTCCTCCTCCTCCTCCTCCTCCTCTTCTTCTTCTTCTTCTTCTTCTTCTTCTTCTTCTTCTTCTTCTTCTTCTTCTTCTTCTT
>NW_015388593.1:209790-246468 GCF_001527695.2 Protobothrops mucrosquamatus
CACTCCTGGGGAAATTAGGTAGAGGTAGTCCTTGACTTACAACAACAACTGAATTTTTGTCAGTAAGTGAAACATTGAAGTGAATTTTGCCCCATTTGATGACTTTTCATACCACAAGGGAATCACGGCTAAGTCCATAAAACGTTTGTTAAATGAATCTGGTTTTCCCATTGACTTTGCTTGACAGAAGGTCACAAAAGGGGATCACGTGACCCCTGGACACAACCATCATCATAAATCTGAGTCAGTTGTCAAGCATCCGAATGTAAATCATGTGACCCTGGGGATGCTGCAATGGTCATAAATGTGAAAAATGGTCATAGGTCACTTCTTTCAGTGCTGTTGTAACTTTGAACGGTCACTAAATGAACTGTTGTATTGTAAAGTACTTTACAGTACTTCACCGGAGCTGTAAAGTATCTCTAATTTTAACAAATGGCCTTTCTATTTTGGGTCTTGCTAGCTGAACACATTATCCCTGTGGGATAAAAATGGCACTTTAAAAAGGTCCATTTGGATCCAGTCTAATATTATATCAACAGCTATTTTTCTAATTTCAGCAAGAGCTAGTATCTATCTCTGGGGTCCCCAACCCCCGGTCCTTGGGCCGGTACCGGGCTGCGGCATGCTAGCAACCGGTCCACCCAAACAAGCAAAGCCCCATCCATGGGATGCAGGCGGCACAGAAAACCACACAACCTCCGGTCCGTGGAAAAGCCTTTCTCCACAGAACCGGTCCCTGGTGCCCAAAAGGTTGGGGACCTCTGATCTAGCTGATCATCTCTGGAGGCTGAGAGAATTAACTCTGTTTAAGAGCTAGATAGGATTCTATCAGGGAATCTATTTAGGACGATTGCCATGTCCTGGGTTCATGCAATCCCCTTTTGCGACCTTCTGACAAGCCAGGTCAACGGGGAAACCAGATTCCCTTAACATCCGTGTTCCTAACTTACAACTGCAGTGATTCCCTTAACAACTGTGGCAAGAAAAGTTGCAAAATGGGTCAAAACTCACTTAACAAATGTCTTGCTTAGCAGCATAAATTTGGGACTTAATCTTGGTCAGTAAGTGAAGTACTCCCTGTACTTCTCTTCCAGCTTCTTCTCTGCTGATTGCTCAGCTCTTTGGTGCCTTTTCTACTAACAACACAGCGACAGCCCTGGAGACAGTTGACATTTTTTGTGGGGGCAATCAGATTTCTTAAATGGAGGCTGGTGAAGGCAATCTATACCCATCACCCACCCAGCTCAGAATGGGTTTGTCGCACGGAACTGCTGGAGGGAAGAGGCTGGTGACATCCAGTGCCACCATCAAAGGACTGGTTGTGTTAGAGCAAAACTCTTTTTGCTGCTACCTGGGGCACCATCCTCCGGCCTTTCTAATTGCTCCCGGGGATGAGAGAAGCAGACAAGGGGTGGGTGGGGGGGCTTAGCGACTGTTTTCAGCTTGCTAGCCATGACTGGGTGTGCACAGCGGCGGAACCGGCCGTTGACGACAAATTGTCATGCCTGCTTGTCGAAAGGAACGAGGTGGCTGTTGCTCTTCTCAGTTAGCAGATGTTTGATCCACTGGAGAATTTCAGACAAGAGCAGCCTAGGATGGAAAAGAAAATGGCTTGCCTTGGCAGAACACCCGTGTCTTGTGAAAAAAAGATTCTCTCTGTGGGCCTTGAGAGATCGTAAACTTGTGGGAAGAGACTTGATGAAATTGGGAGAAGGTGTGACCTTCCCTGCAGCTTTAGCTCGGAGGACTGATTCCACCCCCTTTGGCAAGGTGGGATGGAAGCGGCTTTGCTAGATTTTAAGAAACGGGGGCAGTTTTTTCTATTCTGTAGCTTTATTCTGCCCTGCCTTGTAATGTAGCTCTGGTGTTCTGATTTCAGGTGAAGAGCATATGAAATTGTGCAGAATTCAGGGATATGCGATTCGCAGCTTTCGAACCGATCTCTTAAAGTGTGGAGATCTCGGGGGTTTGTAAAAATGTGCAAAGAAAGAACCGCTCATTTAGATGAAAATGATGTTTGTGGGTGGGTTTTGCGGAGGCACAATCTGCTTCAGTGTTTGGCACAGAATAAAAGAACAGGAAGGTGATTCTCTGCCTGATCAAATCAAGAAGGCTTATTTTGCAGCATGCAAACACACGCACGCTGGGCCCAATGGCCTTCTTCGCCCTGCCGTATAAACAAGACGATAAACAAAGATTCGACTAGGAGGAAAGATGTCCCCGAATGAGGGGCAAGAAA
The DNA here is from genome assembly GCF_001527695.2 of Protobothrops mucrosquamatus. Taxonomy (NCBI): domain Eukaryota; kingdom Metazoa; phylum Chordata; class Lepidosauria; order Squamata; family Viperidae; genus Protobothrops; species Protobothrops mucrosquamatus. The sequence goes on from NW_015388593.1 coordinate 212,033, forward strand.
CATTTGGTTTCTCTTTTCCTTTTGTGGCTGCATTGCTTATTTCGGCTGCAGCTGAAATCCTCCTTGCAAGGTGATTTGCATTTTGAATCCAAAGGAAACGGCTGCATTTTGGGTGCCTGCAGACCTAAGGCTTAACCTCTGCTTTGAGAAGTAGCTTCGTGAGCTTGGGAGAGTTTAAGCCCAGGTAATTAAGGATATGATGGAGGGGGGAGTCATGTCTTGGGAATTTCCCCACCATTGAATTATCCTAGAAGCATCTTTTCTCATCAATAACAACAAAATAATAATTATTAACCATAACAACCACTTGGAAAAGCACAATTGGCATTGACAAAAATCACCACCAGTCAATTGCAAAAGGCAGCTTTACTTGGAAAAGCTTACATCCTAGCACAATACCTCTAATGCCACCATACAATGACATCTGCCTATCCCAGGTCCTTGGGAAGGACTTGAGAGGTGGATAAAAGTACCAAATCCAGTCTAAACAGCTGACTGTGCAACCAGCCATAATAAAATAATAATGAAACAATAACCTCAGCAATTGCTATCCTTTCATGATATCCAAATCTCTCTTATCCATCCTTATGTTCTATCTCCAATCTTCTGTCTTTAGCTCCAGTTTCCTGTCCTATCTTCAATTTTCTATTATATCTATCTATCTATCTGTCTGTCTGTCTGTCTGTCTGTCTGTCTGTCTGTCTGTCTACCTATCATCTTTCTTTCTTTCTTTCTTTCTTTCTTTCTTTCTTTCTTTCTTTCTTTCTTTCTTTCTTTCTTTCTTTCTTTCTTTCCTTTCTTTCTTTCTATCCATCCATCCATCCATCCATCCATCCATCCATCTATCCATCCATCTATCTATCCATCTATCCATCTAATCTATCATCTATCTATCTTCCACCCATCCATCCTTCATCACTGAACCCATGAAAGATATATTTTATACTGCACATAAATATGAATACCCCTCCCAAGCACAAAGCAAAATCATCATCAGAAGAATTCGGGGACCACTGTAGATGTTTGTGGCTGTTCTGAACCGCACCGTCAGTTTCCCGTTTTCAGTCCTGGGCTCAGAAAGGATGCTGCTGGACCAGCTCCTTCAGGCTTTTCTTGGAAAGGCCTCCAACTTTGCGGAGATATCAGGAGAAGCAAGATGAGAAAATATTGAGGCTGCATTTCATCAACAGAGATATTAAAGTAAACAGCATCTTGCATGTCTTGGAGTTTTCTCCTTCCTGGCGTTCACTTTCTCCCAATAGAGGCAAAGGTTAGCCGACATCATACAGCCAGTCGGATGCCCAGACTCCAACTCCCTGGGGCTAATTACGAAACAACATTAGATAAAAGTCAACATATGTTGTAAAAAGCTCCATGCTTCACTGCCTGACAGTTTGTAACAATGTGCTCTTGTAACAGCTGTCAGGCAGCAATGGTGGAAAATGAGTAATATGCTGATTTATGGATATCGGCTCTGCCCTTGCACTCAATTCAGCTACTGTAAGAGGATGGCAGTCTCTTTAAGCTTTGGAGGATGGCAGGATGGAAGGCGGGGGTTTCTGGGGGCTTTTATGTTGTTGATTTTTAATGCTGTGCACCGTCTGGAGTCCCTATGTGTGAGTTGGGTGGAGATATAAATCTATTCACTATGAATAAATAAATGAGACAGTTTGGTCTGGTGATTAAGGTGTTGGCCTAGAAATCAGGAGATGGTGAATTCTAGTCCTACTTTTGGCATGGAAGCTGGCTGGGTGAGTTTGGGCCAATCACCTGGAGAAAGTGAGTTCTAGTCCCGCCTTAGGCCTGAAAACTGATTGGGTGACTTTGGACCAATCACCAGGAGACTGTGAGTTCTAGTCCTGCCTTAGGCCTGAAAACCAGCTGAGTGATTTTTTTCCTTTTCTTTCCTTTTGGACCTTAAATATCCTCATGTCATTGCTTCTACTCACACATAAATGCTTTGCTAAACTACAGTACAAAGACAAGGATTACAATCAAGATCATCCCAACTGCACCCATACGGAACAAGCAAACTATGTACATAATGGTTAGCTTGTCACCCAAGAGTAAAGGACATACCTTCCACCCCCAAAATTCAAAGAATGGAAAATTGTGATCGCTGTCAAGAGAAGGAAATTAGAATATTTAGGACACATCATACCTAACAAGAAAAAAAATATATCAATTATTTCAATTAATTATACTAGTAGGAAAAGAAATAGGGCATGGAAAATATGGCATACCCTGGCTGAAAAATCTGTGGGAATGACAAAAAGAAGAACACAGATGTTGTAACATTATCGGTGCTTTGGACCAAGTCGTTCAACCGGTTATTGTGCAGCCTTGTAAATCCTCACATTCTTCTGGCTGTTGCGGTGAGAGACGCCCTCCGCTAAGCTGCCTGTCTGGATACAGTTGAGAATTTTCATTGATTAGAGTGCAAAGGGACTTTGCCACTTGTTTCCTGAAAAAGTTTCATATTCAGCTCATTTTGCCTTTTCTTCCAGATTGAAAGAGACACAGCCTTACCGGGTTTTTTTAACGTGCTATTTTTAACCAGCCTTCTCTCTGTTACACAGGCTGCTATAGGTTACTGAACTAAAATTTACCTAACCCATATGCTGCAGAAAGAAAGAAGAGAAAGCTTAATTGGCATTTTTTGAGGGGGGGTGCGAGTGAATCTAAACTTACTCGCATTCTTTTGCCATTTAGCGCTTCTATTTTTATTTTCAAGCCTCATGTTGTCGGAGGAGCAACATTTAATGGAGTTGTCAGTGCAAATGAGTTGAACTCAACAGGAAGAAAAGGTCTCAGAGTTGAGCTTGACCATTTGTCTCAGAGGTTCTCCCCCCCCCTCGAAAAGCAACTGGAGTTTGAAAATGTTTTGCTTCTCATTCAGGAAGCTTCTTCAGTTTGGTTTTCAAAGAAAACAACAACGACAAGAAAGTCCTGTTGTGTTTTGGAAAAAAAGCACCTTTGGCACAACCATGACCTGGACAATTGAGAATCACCATAGACAGCTTGACCATGTGATTTAACAGCGACATCTGGGTGGGTTTTTTGTCCACAACATGGAACCCATTTGGCATTATCTTCTTCCAGGTTTTTTTTGAAGGGGGGACCTTCTACTCTAGCCTCAACTCTTTGCTTTCTTAGTGGTCTCCCATCCAAGTATTAATTGAGACAGCCTATACTTAGCTTTTTGAAATCAGTGAAGGTTGATTAAGTGTTATTGCTTGCTTTTAGGCAATATTAACAGAGGGGCTAGCAGCTTGGCACAACTGCAACTTGACAATCATTAGCTGATCATCCAGATGCCAACCCAGAAGCCAGAGAAATGCATGCAAAAGGCAATAATTATAAAACATATACTCTAGGGAAAGGATGAGAAAGATCTTTGGGATGTTCTTACAGTTTAGCAATGTGCTCATCCTACATACTTGTAAATAATTGGGGCTACATGGTAGTCTAGAGAGATAATAAACTCAGATATTTCAAGAGATCACCAGTGATCTCCTCCCAGTGGAAACCAAACCCAGGAAAGTAAGAAACATATCCGTGGATGTTTCTATTTAGGGCCAAATGGAGCCAGTCCTCTTAAGAATATATAGGCAATTAGATATACCAATTTTATTTCCGTCTTTAGCTCAGCCCTTTTGCAAAACTGAGCTGTCAGGAAAAGCTGCATATCAAATCACTGGAATGACAGGAGCCTGATCTACAGACCTCACAAAAAGGTATTAGGTAGACAAATAGAGGCACAAATGCATGGCGCTCCAAAGCAAAGGGTCCTATTTGAAATGTGCCTTTGGGGGTATCATCTCTCTCGTCCTCCCCTCCCCTCCTTTGATCTCTCTTTCAAACCAGTGGTCCCCTCTGTCTAGAACAGGGGTAGGCAACCTCTGCTCTTTTATGACTCATGGAATTCTGGGAGTTGAAGTCCACGAGTCATAAAAGAGCCAAGGTTGCCTACCCCTGGTTAGAATGTGGACCTTGCTGTCTTCAAAATAAAGGATCTTTGTCTTTCAGATGCAGATGGAATAGACATTTATGTAGAGTGTATCTTTGAGAAATATGGGAACCAGGGCTCAATATTGAAAATAGTATCCACATTGCATTTTGGGGCACTAGACATCCTTTGCAATTCCAGTTTCATGAACCACAAGAAATGTACTCTAAAAATAGGTGAAATGGGACAGTGGACTCAAGTGATAAGAGTCGGAGATGTCCTACATTCATACGGATGTTACCATATTAACTACTGAATCTTTAAGAGCTTCTCATTATCCAAAGGTGTGTGCACTACCATAGAAAGCATCAGTGTTAAAGTGAAAAACATCTAGCTTGGTCCCATCAACTTTAAATTTCAGCAGCCAACACTGCACTGTGCTCTGAAAATGGGTTATACAGTAGTTAAAATGGGTTAGACAGTAGTTCAAGGAGAGGGGGGAGGGAAATCCATAAAGCAGTGTGTGCTTTAGGTTTAGGAGATGACACATTTTTATAATCTTGCAATAAGACCAAGCACTTACCTGTATTTTAGACCCTTCTTCCATTCCAAGCTTTTCCTCCCAAAGAGGCCTCTATTGCCCAAAGAACAGCAAGCTTTTTTTCACCAAAAGACAAAGAGAAGAAGGCCATTCAGTCAGAAAAAGAATAAAATAAAAGAATTCCTGGATAATGGTGGGCATTTCAGCACACTGGCCTGGTCTTCACAATACTTGAGTTAAAAAGTTGATAATTGGGAATTGATTCAGTTATATAAGCTTCTTCTTGCAACAGTGGTAGAATCGGTCATTAACTTACTTGCTACATTACATTAGGTCATGCGTGAATTATAAATAAGCTACAGTCGGCTAGGTTTCTACAACATGCTGAGCTGTAAACTATGGTTTACAACCATGGTGCTAGGTTTATGCACTATGTTCAGCCTAAAGCAGGGGTGTCAAACTGCTGGCCCGTGGGCCGGATGCATCATAGCGAAACCACGCCCACTCCATTGCCGGCAATGGCAAAAAAGTTGCGATAATACCTTGTGACACGTCACGTGATGTTGCGAGTTTGACACCCCTGGTCTAAAGCAGTGTTCCCCAACCTTGGCCATTTTAAGATGTGTGGATTTTAGCTCCCAGCATTGCTGACTGGAGTCTTCTGGGAGTTGACATCCACACATCTTAAAATGGCTAAGGTTGGGGGGCACTAGCTTAAAGCAAACCACATGGCTTAAGGCAGTTTTGAAAACTGTCAGCATCCTAGACTTTGGTGAGCCTGAGATGCGCTGAACAACATTCTATCAACAGGATTGCTGTTTCTTTACAAAATAATACTACTCACCCTCAATTGCTAGCTCAATGATTTTTATTTTTTTTAGACATAGTGCATATCTTTGAAAGCTTGGAATAAATCTAAGCAATGGATTGATCGAACCTTCAATTTTTTTTTCATAGATACTGGAAAAAAGAAAAGGAAATACAAAAACAGAAGCTATTCACGTTGTAATTTGTTTCAATAACAATGATGGTGATAATAAATGTTTGCCAATCCCTGGGCTGTCTTCCCTTTCTTAGTAAATGAATATAATAGCACTTCCATATACATATTCATTATTTACTAACTTGCTCCCACAAATTCAGTTAACTTGGTGTCTTTGTTGGATAATGTTGAGATTCTATGTAAATATTTAATCACATCAGTTTATCATGTTCTATTGTATTCTTTTTCTAAACATCGCTTCTCAATTCCCCCAACTCAGAATTCTATTCCTGGCTGCATTCTCTTCTCCTTTTCAACCTTCATGGCTGTTTTTCACTTGTAAAGATTTTCTATTTGTTTACAGGGAATTTTGGCTGAAAATAGCTTTTAAGTCTGAAGACAAGACTTTGGGGCCTAGACTTTGTGGCCATAGCAGTCTTCCAATATCTCAGGGGTTGCCACAAAGAAGATGGAGTCCAGCTATTTTCCAAAGCGCCCGAAGGCAGGACAAGAAGCAACGGATGGAAACTAACCAAAGAGAAAAGCAACCTAGAACTAAGGAGAAATTTCCTGACAGTTAGAACAATTAACCAGTGGAGCAACCTGCCTCCAGAAGTGGTGAATGCTCCAACACTGGAGGTTTTTAAGAAGAGACTGGACAGCCATTTGTCTGAAATGGTATAGGGTTTCCTGCCTGAGCAGAGGGTTGGACTCGATGACCTCCAAGGTCCCTTTCAACTTTGTTGTTGTTGTTGTTGTTATTATTATTATTACTTTCTGATCATGATAGCATTAAGTGGACAAACCACAGGGAATCTGCATCTGACATGGGACTTTGGTATAACTCTCTTCATTTGCTATCAAGTTTTGATAGCTCTCATTACCTCTTTTATTCCAGACCAAAGGCATTTGCGCTACCTCACTTTCTAAATGTGCTCCCTTGCATGAATGACCCACTGTACGTAGACAAGTGGACACAACTTAACAGCCCCTCTGCCTGCTGTTTCTGTTGTTGGTTCTGGCAGACTGTCTACTGCAGTTCTGTTTCATTTGCCTAACAATATGCCACCTGCTCCTGCAAGTGTGGAATTAAAATTAGTCAACAGATAAATATTCTTCCTGGTAAAACACTCATTCCTGTCAATGAAACCAGGTTAGCGGAATCTACGGTTATAAAGTTAGCAAGAGACCAGCAATGAGATGTTCAGACAAGGTGGAGTTTTTATTCATTGCTTGGACTATTAATCTCACCTTGTCTCTATTCTCTTCTGTTGTCCGTTCTCACAATAATCTGCATGCTGTGGCCTTGATCTCTCTGTGTGCATGTATAGATTGCCACAAGATCCTTCCCTCACCTTTATTTTTGTTGTTGTTGTTTGTCTACAAACTTCAAGTCTGTTGATAGAACCATCTAATTGTGACTAATGATGTTGTATCAACAATGCTCATCCTTTAAAACATTGAATTTGCAGAATGAAAGAAACCATTCAGAGATAAGGCGACACAATGGCCCCATTCCCACAGTACATTTAACTGATCAGTGACAGGGTAGTATGTTCTGGGGAGGATGTTGTCTGTTGTGGAGACCCTAAAAGGAATTAATGCATCCAGATGTTTCAACTAACTCCATCCAGTCAATCAAGTTATTGGAACATGTGAATTCAAGCAATTGACTCAGTAGTGGGATTCAGCCAGTTTGCACCACTTCGGCAGAACTGGTAGCTAGTTTTTTGTTGCCCAGGCCCAGAATGGACTTCTGGAAATGGCATCCACACAGAGAACCAGTTGTTCACATATTTGAATCCCACCATTGAATTGATTCATAGGCTCATGCCAAGTCCTTCAAGAAATAAAGGTGCAGAAAGCAAGGAATAAGCAATAACTATTTGTGAACATCTGGCAGCAGAGACTACATGGTCATTTGCAACATTAAAACTAATTCCATCCCAAATGAAGGTGAACATACATATTCCAGGATAATGTTGCAGGATTCAATCTGGGTCAGTTGCCAGGACCAGAGCTTTAGTCAACCCAACCTTTCAGACTTGTGCTGGAGCCCATCTTCAAGGAACTTCTCTCTAGCAGAGTGTGTTCCATCCAGACAAACACCTTGGGGGAATATCTAAATACTAATTTGGCATACTGGATCTTCTAAGGAACAAAGCTGGAAGAAGAACACTTGCAAAGGGAAGTTAATTTGTGACCTAAGACGGACTGGATGAAATAAAATTTCCTAACATTGATTGACTCCAGTGATGAAGCTGTATCTACTGCTGCTTATCTGACCAGCGGAGAAGAGGTGGGTGATGCCATGGAGACTTCCATGATTCAAATTTGAGGGTTGATGAAATATGAGGAACGCCAGAAGCAAGTGGGACTCTCTCCTTTAGAGGGTGATTTTTGACCCAGTTAATGTGATACTGTGCAACCAGATTCACTGGAACAGAGATTTGATTGTAGTAATGGCTGAATGTGACAAGGTTAGTTGCACTCTCACAAATGCAATACACAAGGACTGGATTTGGATGAGAAGAAATAACACTTGGCTTGTAGATTTGGGGTGACTTAAATACCCTAGCGAATGTGGATTTCTGCTCTACTCTTTGAGAATTTCTCTGTTCCCTAGAGAAATGTAAATTAAATAATCCACCCAATGAATCTGCCCCCAAACTTAAAATACCCGAGGTGTCTGAGCCCTTCTTTTTTTTCTTTCACGTAGCTTTTTGTGTTGCTTCGAGAGTTCATCATATAGACACACTGCACAATGTCATCAATAACTAACAGAAAGAAAGAAAAAGGCCCTGTCACCACCACCTTATTTTCCTTTCCAATTTTCTCTTTCAAACGCCCTTCCAAGATTTAAACGGAGGCTCAAGATGGCAGAAATTAAATCACAACTTCAATTTGTGGCTCCATTCTTATAAAAGCCCCTGACAGAAATCTAAATAGTGTTCCGGCATCCATGTTTCCAATCAAATCTCCACTCTAATCAATTCATTGTCAATTATGCCCTTCCCCAAAGCTATATTTAAACCTTAATGATCTCTTTATTTCTAGTTATTAAGGTATCGCCAGGGACATTTGCTGTGCAAACACCTTGCAGTTCATTTATATTTTGCATTTTTCTGGCCCCTGAGAAGCACAAGCTTTGTGCCTGGTGCCCTTTTACTGTTTCTCTCATTATCATATTTTATCAGCCCTTGGCTCTGTAAAAGGCTCAATTGTTTTCCTTCTCTGACCAGTAGCTAATAGTATTTTCTGGATATTTTACTAAAAAAAAGGGGGCTTCAAATAGGGTAATGAATCATTTAGCTAGTCTGTTGCTAAGGCAGGTCAATTCTTATCAGTGAAGTGTGGCCTGAAGTGATGGCCGGTGTTTCTCTTTTGTTCTGAAGAATCACAATCCTTCTGACATTTGACAATAGCGAAACTTGACAATTGCCTCACGTGCATCGCATGAAACCAGGCAAAACAAAACACTTTCCATTTTTTTTAAAAAAAAAAATCCGCAGTCTACCCCTCTCCAAAATAGAGATGTTCCAAGCTATGTTTAAGAAAAGCAGATTGTTCATTGTTGGTGTGCAATAGAATTTGGGTGAAATCTTTACCTTCAAAAGGCAGATTTCCCCAAGGAACACAAGAAAGATCTGTTTGTGTCCTCTGGGTTCAGATGCACATTCACTACTGGGGGTTCCTTCCCTACCCTCTGCCAGCTCACAGAATCTAGTTCTGTGGACTGGAATTCAGTTGAGAATTTGGGATCCTTAGCTACAAATAGTAAAGTTGTGGTTATCAGGGGTTTCCCCCCTCCCTCAGTTTTGTTCAATCATGTCTGATTCTTGGAGATTGCCTGGGTAAGGACATACAGCCTAGCCTCTAAGTCATGCCATGAATTGCCTAACTGAAATTTATTGAATGAGCCATCATGGGTTGGATGTCAGGGCTTTTTTTCTCGGAGAAAAGGTGGCGGAACTCAAACCTGGCCACGCCCTCATCAAACCCTAGGACCGCCCCTTTAGAGAACAGGAATGCAAGTAAAATTTGGGAGGGGCTATTTCCGGTGCGGCCGGCCCGGAAAAAGGTGCCGGAACGCGGTTCCGCCACGTTCCGGCTGAAAAAAAGCCCTGTTGGATGTAATATCTAGGGAGATTCTCAATCATCCAGGTCATGGTTGTCCCAAAGGTGCTTTTTCCAAAAAGCAGCTGGATGTTCTTGGTTTTTTTCTTTGAAAATGTTTCACTTCTCATCCATGAAGCTTCATCAGAACTGAAGAAGCTTCTTGGATGAGAAGCAGAAGGTTTTCAAAGAGAAAAAACAAGAAAGTCCAGTTGCCTTTTGGAAAAAGCACATTTGGGACATCCTGCATTGGGTTTAATCAACATACAAAGCCAGAATCAAACTACATCAGGGATAGCTCTGAAGTGTGATTCGAGACACATATAGATCAAACCACTGTCCTTAAATTTCATTTGACTGTGGAATCTCTCGTGGTCTCCGAGCTTGATTGTTTTCTTGCAGATGTTTCATTACACAACTAGATAACATCATCAGCATTGAAGATGCTACCTAGTTGGGTAAAGAAACATCTGCAAAAAAACAAACAAGCTCAGAGAGCACCAAGGACCCCACAGTATGTATGGCTTGAACACTACAGTCAGTAAATATTAAGGTCATGTTGTTCTTTCTCTCCATGTTGCTCTTTTTCTTGGAGAACTATGCATACCAAAAAGTCAATTTTTAATTAATTTTTTATCCCACTTTTATTACTTTGTAAGTAACTTAGGACAGCCTTCTTCCTCCTCATTTTTTCCTTACAACAACAACCCTGTGTGGTGGGTTGGGCTGAGAGAGAGTGACTGGCCCAAAGTCACCCAGTTGGCTTTCATGCCTAAGATAGAACTAGAACTCATCATCTCCTAGTTTCTAGCCTGTAGTATTGCTGATAATATTTGCCTATAGTATTCCAACAACATGACCAGTTGAGTGGGTTTAGTTTAACCCTATGCACAACTGGTCTGTTTTAGGTTCAATTTAAACCTTGGGGGAAATAAATTGATTGGATTAATTCATTTATTTGGTGAGTTCCCATCATATATTAGCCCCCACCCCTACCCCATTGACTCATTTAAGCATTTTGTGGGAAGAGGGCCAACGTTTGAGGGAAAAAGTTGTGAGCGAGCAAATCTCCTTTTTTTGTGTGAAAAGAGGGAAGTTTTCATCAATTAGCCAGCAGATTTCAGCAGGGCTAAAACATCCCTTTTTGCAAGAATTAAAGTCCTCGGCATTCTGTCAATTATGTTCTCCGAATCTGGCGCTGTAATTAAATGCCAGCTGACAGTAAATATCAAACTGCTCGGGAGCTGTTGTGAAGTATAGACAAGTGGATTCTCTGTGATTGCTTTGGGTAATCTGCTCTTTAAACTTTAAGGCCAATTAAATGCACAAAGGCGGTGGCTAACCCTATTCCTTCCTGAACAAAGGTGTCAATGGAAATGAACCAGCAATTGTGCAGCTCCCTCAGGCAGAGGGACTCCTTAGCAAAAGCAACAGAATGCTTTTCTTGGCCTATTTGCCTTCAGACATTATTCCCATGCCTCTTAGTGGTGTCGAGTTTCGAAGCACGATTTTGCTGGTGTGACAAATATTGCTTCTCAGCTTGCCAACGAACTTGAGGGGAGAGGTTTGGAATGCAGATTTCAGAAATTAAGAAGCCAGACCATGAGACTCAAGGACATCACACCAGATGTCTGGCCAGACTCAGAGATGCTTTCTCATAACAATATTTTTCTACTTGACTGGGCAACATGACCTGACCCAGAGGGAGGAGGGAGAATTTAGTGCTTTTACTATATGGGTTTGGGAGAGGTCTTGTCAGAGCTGGTTTTGCTTTCATTTGTGCCAAAGTGATGTACTCAATAAAGTTTTACATTAAGAGATTGGAATGTCTTGAAGATGTTTGCTTTGTTGGGTTCATCAGTCGGAACTTTGACAAGTGGATTCTTAAGAGTTTATCCTTATTGTTTGCCTTGACTTGTATATTCTACTTTGACTTACAACAGTTCATTTAGTGGCAATTCAAAATTACAATGGCACTGAGAAAAGTGACCTATGACCGTTTTTCACACTTAAGGACCATTGCAGCATCCCCATGGTCATATGATCAAAATTCAGATGCATGACAACTGACTCACATTTATAATGGTTGCAGTGTCCCGGGATCATGTGATCCCCTTTTATGATCTTCTGACAGGCAAAGTCAATGGAGAAGCCAGATTCACTTAACAACGGTGTTCCTAACTCAACAACTACAGCGATCCACTTAACAACTGTGGCACAAAAGGTTGTAAAATGGGGCAAAGCTCACTTAATAAATGGTTCACTTAGCAACAAAAATTTGGGGCTCGACTGTGGTCGTAAGCTGAGGACTATCTGTACTACTCAATTTTGTGGTTCTAAGTGATTTACAATGATCCAGGTTTGGTCCAATGTAATCTATCAAGTCTTTAAAACCTAGCACCATTTTATTTATTTATTTTTTAAAAAACCAAGAAAATTCCTTTTTAAATCCTCTAAAAAATACCGCTATTAAACCCCTTCTTAATTTGTAACAGAATGGAGGCCAGTCAGATCCAAGGCAAAATTCTTCCATAGTATATGGTGCAGAGAGAGATTAATTTACAATCAGATCTGGTGATTCTTTTTTTTTTTTGGTAAAAGTTTTTATTGGTTCCCCCCCCATACATTCAGTAATAATTTTTCAACCAACGTGCTGTCTGAGTTTACATTCACTAATACATATTTAATTCCTAATCCTTTATTCTTTCCTCTAGCCATCGATAAAATAAGTCCCAAGTTTGATAATATTCCATTTCTTCTTTTTCTTTCAGTCTCATAGCCAGTCTGTCCATCTCTGCTCATTCTAGTATGTTTTTATTGTTTCTTCATCTGATGGTATTCCTTCATTTTTCCAGTATTGTGCAAATATAATTCTTGCCGCTGTTGTGACATGCAAAATCAAATATATGCTTTGTTTGTTAGTCTTTTTTGGCATTATACCTAATAAAAAAAGTTCAGGTTTAAAATCTACATGTTCTCCCAACATCTTTTCTAGCCAGGTATGTATCTTTTCCCAATAACTCTTTACTTTGTCACACATCCACCAAACATGATAATACATGCCTGACTTACATGCCTGACATCTATCTGACATGTTTTTAAACATTTTTGCTAGTCTTGCTAGTGGCAAGTGCCATCTATAGAACATTTTATATACATTTTTTTTGTAGGAAGTTGATATTGTCAGTTTGTAATTTCTTTCCCATAGATTTTGCCATTTTTCTAATTCTATATTATATCCAAATTATTTCGCCCATCTTATTATTGTTTCTTTAACTTGTTCGCTTTCCATTTTCAAAGTTAATAGAAAATTATACATTTTCTTAATTGGTTTCTCATCAGAAGTTAACAATGTCTCATCAAACACAGTTTGTTCCCATTTTAACTCTGTTTTGGACTGAGCTTGATAAAGCTGTTTCCAAATCAGAGTGGAGCTGAAGTCATTTAATGCTTTGCTCGATCATGAATAGGCGGCAGGCTGCCTCTGACGGGGTCCCTGAGCAAGTTGAAAGCATTTGCACGGCCCTAAGGGTGAAGCCCACAGAGCAAAACTGGCCATTATGAAGCAACAGAAAGGATATACTTGGTCTCCTTGAAACCTGCCACCAGCTTTGCTGCATGGCGTCTGGTTTTTGGGCCACATATCAGCTTCTCTCTGGTTGATCCTTTCAGTGGTGGGATTCAGCTGGTTTGCACCAGTTCAGCAGAACCGGTAGCTAATTTTTTGTTGCCCAGGCCCAGAATGGACTTCCAGAAGTGGCATCCACACAGAGAACTGGTTCTTCACCTATTTGAATCCCACCACTGGATCCTTCCCTTCCCCAGCTATCTTGCAAGGCTAACAGTCAAGATCCTGCCCTGAAAACATCCCAAGAGTGGTTGACTTCAGCAACTGCTCCCCACTAAATCAAGCCAGAGTATTTGCACCTAATATTTTGGTGTCCTTCACCTGTTGGGGGGGAAGATTTTTGTTTTTTTGCTTTGTGCGTTTGGTCTTCTGGCAAACAGGCCACTCCATTTACAAACCAGTGATGAAGACTTTTGTTGAAGGAAAAGTCATCATCACCAGGGTGCTTGCATGTGTTTGGGTTTTACCTGTTTGAATTTCACTTTTTCTGTGGTACATTGAGCAATTCTGAACCAAGACATAGCCACTCGTTCTCATTCAGCTCCATCTGCTACCTATTTAGTAGCCAACATAACTCTCCAGATGCCAGTCCTTAGAAAGCCCAAATGGCTTCATTTCTGCACAGGAGAATTAGGAGAACTTTGGCAATTACAGACCAAAACTTCCTTCATACAATCTTAAAAGGAGGTGTGGGCATGCTCAGGAATCATGGAATCAAGTGACTCGAATGGGGGTGATGAAAAGGACCTGGTAAATTGTCTAGTTGGTATTCCAGAGAGTAGCAGCATTTAGATGCATGTCCGATTTCTATAAATTCTAAAGCTGAAACTAGATGTGTTTGTGCATCTAAATAGCAATCATTGTTAGGTTATTGAACTAGGGGCAAAGAAGACCAGTCCAAGCCTTCTTACTCATGGAAATTCATGGTGTGACCATCACCATCATCACCCCCTCCCCCACCATCATTGGAGAAATTTCTGCTCTTGGCTTTGTTCACACATTAAACCATATCATACAGAGGTTTGCCTGGGCTAGCCAATTAGTGAGCCCAATCATTATGACTTATGAACCATGATTTATGGCTTAGTAGGTCCTGTGAAACAATCTCGGCTTACTTAATGAATAATTATGCACTATAGCTTAATGTGAGATGAGCTTCTCTTCTTATGCTATTGTAAAAATATCAACCAGGCAACGAGGTCAAAAGAGCTTTTATGTAACAGCAACAGCAATAACAGTAGCAATAGCATTTAGCAATAACAATAGCACTTAGACTTATATACTGCTTCACAGTGCTTTACAGCCCCTCTCTAAGTGGTTTACAGAGTCAGAATATTGCTTCCCCAAATCTGGATCCTCATTTTACCCACCTTAGAAGAATGGAAGGCTGAGTCAACCCTAAGCTGGTCAGGATTGAACTCCAGGTTGTGGGCAGAGTTTGCCTCCAATACTGCATTCTAACCATTGCACTACCAGTGCTATGTGTACATTCTAAGTTTATTATTAAAACTAAAACCATGTTTTATGCAACATTGTCTATTCACAAAGACATTCATGAAATTGAATGTGTCACAATGGATGCTTGAAAAATGCATAACATCTTTGGGTCTCTGGTTTTCTATCATTTCCTTTTCAGAGCCAGACACCCACTTGGTAAGAAATGGTAGGAAGTGGGGCCAACAAACCATTCCATGGAAAGCATAGATGGTTTTGCTAATAAGAAATAGAATCTCAAGCTAGGGCAAGGGAGCTGATTCAATTGCCACCAATTCTGCACAATATTGGACAGGCTTTCTCTATTTCAATTGACTTGTGAGTCTATTCAAAGCCCCCTACAGAAGGCCAGAACTGAAATTTGAATAATGAATTCTGTTTCAAGGCTGAGAACTTCAGAATTCCATCTGTGACAAGTTCTGGAATAATTACAACCGAAGATTGCTTGGTCCCTCTGCCAGAAAGAAAAAAAAAAAGCAAGCAAAACAAGAATTGGAATGCCAGCATTTGCAATTAGGGAGATCTTCTGCCTGAATACATTTTGTGAAGATTGGAAGATGAAGAAAGCATGGAAGCAGGACAGTCTGTCATGTGAAGATGCAGAGGGGATAGCAAAACCACCCCAAAAGGAGATGGTACTGAAACAAGATGACCTTTTTCTCCATTTGACTTCAGATGTGGGAATGAATGGACGATTGTTCACCAATTTAACCTGGGACTTTTGCACCCTTTAGTAGCAGGCTATGTTCAGAACAATGCACTGTTATTACTTGATTAATTGAGTTGATCAAGTTACAATTGCCTGATTCCCCACATCAACCTATAAAGAGTTGTAACAAAGATCTCAGATATCAAGCAGTCCCAAGCTGTGGATCATGAATTGTGGATCTTATAGATCTGTTAGTTGAACCATTGTAGTTTCCTTCCAAGCCTATTTAATGTTGACCCATATCTATTGTGCTTTTTAAAAGTCCGTTAATTATTTTGCTGCAAGATTCTTTGCTACAATCCCCACTGTTCCCAAGTGGGATAGCCCTCTGCTGCAGTAGCTGGGCATGATCAACACACCTGGAAGATGAAGGATAATAGGAACTGCAGCTCATCAATATTTGGAGAGCTAAAGATCCACCATCAATATTCAGCATTCTGGCTTGTCCCTGTTCTTTCCTTCCTGTTTGTAATTTTCTAGGATATTGAGCTGTGCTGCTCAAAGGCAATTCCTTGAGCAGCATTGGTTGCTTCCATTCTTACTTCTCAAGGTCTAATTGTCTTCTGGTTCCCAGTACTGTTTCCTGCAGAAAATTTGTGAGTTTTCCCCCAATGTTATTGCTTTGTGTTAGAAGCAAATGTCTTGCTAAAGTTCTCTAAGGAAGAGGCAGATTATTAGGGATGAATATGGTAACTACTGGAGATGTGATAACTATAGACATAACCTCCCTATTACACGGGGGCAGCACAGTGGCTCAGTGGTTAAGAAGCTAGGCTTTTCATCTGGAAAGCTGATAGCCCAGGTTCAAGACCCGAGCGCCACAAGATGGGGTGAGCTCCCGTTCTTGCCCCAGCTCCTGCTACCCTAGCAGTTCTAAAGCTTGCAAATGCAAGTAGATAAATAGGTACCACTTCAGTGGGAAGGAACAGCACTCCATGACTTGGGAAATGTCTTCGGACAGTGCTGGCTCAATGGCCTTGAAATGGAGATGAGCATTGCCCCCCATAGTTGGCAATGACTAGCGGAGTAAAATCCACAGGGACTCCTTTATCTTTACCTTTATTATCTTTCAGCTTCAGAGGCACACTTCCATATTAATTCTTTGCTGTGTTTCTGAGAAGTATGAGGAGTCAGAGAGTCTTCAGGTTGCTGGAGAGAAATTTGTAGAAGTCAAGACACTTCCTTCCTTCCTTCCTTCCTTCCTTCCTTCCTTCCTTCCTTCCTTCCTGTTTTCCTTTTTCATTCATTCCTTCCTTCCTCCCTCCCTCCTTCTTTCTCATTTCTTCCTTTCTTCCTCCCATCTTCCTTCCTTCCTTCCTTCCTTCCTTCCTTCCTTCCTTCCTTCCTTCCTTCCTTCCTTCCTTCCTTCCTTCCTTCCTTCCTTCCTTCCTCTCTTTTTCACAACTGCTACGTAGCTTTAGAAAGTGTGAGAATTCAGTATTCCATCTCTGAGAACTGCATTGAAAGTGTCTTCTTCTTTGAAGAGACAAAACTTTCTCCACAAAATATAAGGAAATTGTTCCATGAAATTTAGAGGAATCTCTTAGTACGGTTCTAGTCTAAATGCAAATCGCAGTACAGAAGGCCTTCACTCTCATATCCCATTGGTGTCTGAAGAACCACTCAACCCTCTCTTACTGTAAATTATACATTGGGTAAATGGACCTATGGTACATCTGATCTAAGAGGGTCTTCATGTACAGAGAAGGTCAAAAATGGCCGTTTCTCGTCCAGCAGCAATCAATCTGCGCTAGATGTGGTGCATCCATCTTTCTTTCTTTCTTTTTTAAGAAATCTTGCACATATCCCTGCCCAGTCTGAATTTTCCAGAGAGCTCTGTGCTATGTAATCAGAATACTGATAATGGAAACTCCTGATAAATAAGGAGAAAAATACCAAGGGAAATTTTTTCTATACAACAATACTATTATTAAATACCATTTAGGGTCTCCTTAATTGGGACATTACTGGGACTCTGACATCCAATAATAAAGACAATGGGAAATGGCTCTGACACCTCGTTAACACTCAATTAATGCTGCTCTAAAATCCAGCAGTGTTTGGCAATTTAGGCAGTATCAGAACAGCAAATGCGAATATACGTATATTGCATACACACTGATTTTAATATACAATGACACTTTCTTTGCCTTTTGCTATTCCATTACAATGCAGTGGGAAGGCGGTGACTTCAGTTTACTTCAGGTAAGTCTAGTGAGCACATGTAGAACACAATGAACAGATGTTTAATTTCTACTTGCAATTAAAGTCCACCAAGATACCTGATGTATTAATTCTCAAACCTTAGACTTGCTTGCCTGCCTGCTTCCTTCTCTTCCCTTTCCCACACCTACTGTATTTTACTAAAGTTTCTTGATTATTCCTCAATAGATTCTGTGCTTCAGGCTGGGCATAAACAGATATTTCTCTCTCTCCCTCTGTCTCATCTGATTAATCCTTATTGCTCTTTTTTGTTGTTTTTGTTTTATACCTTTTGCTAATGTCATAGAAAACACAAATGAAAATACAGCAAGACAGCTGAATTACGGATACTTTTGGACTGAAGAATAGCAATTCCAGCTTTTCATCAAGAGAGCTGGTTCCTTTGTCTTCTTATTGAAATGTCACCACTCCTGATAACCACTTCTGAGCATCTAAGCCAGCATTTCCGATGTTGCAATTTAAAAACTGCTATACTCATGGAGGACTATATGGAACTACAAAGGGATGGATTTGGGTCAACAGAAATCGAAGAACCAAAAGCCAGCATGGGAATTGCTGAGAATTGTGTGTTGAAGTGCACTTTAAGATGTAGATGGCCATTGAATATTATCTTCTGCGTTATAGTGGGAAAAAATTCCTTGGTTTTGCTATGTGTGGCTGGGGATAAGAGTAGTTTACTCATAACAGTCTCATTGGTTCCAATTAATATTGGACCCGTCATGCCTTCAATTTCCATAATCAAAAAGTAGAGTGTATATCTTTATCCACCTTTGGGACATGCAAACATTTGTAGATTTTGGATGCATTTGGGATTTTGAAAGCACCAATTCACAGATTGCCTGCTGTAGTAGTTACACCAATAGAAACAAATATTTGTAGCTCAGGGTTGAACTGTGGGTTCCATGGTGCTCTCTGAGCTTGGTTGTTTCTTTGCAGTCATTTCGTTACCCAGCTAGGTAACATCATCAGTGCTAGAAGGGAATGGTATTTGCAGAGCAGATGAAGAGGAGGAGGAGGAGCAAGAAGAGGATTGTCCTTGGTGCTCTCTGAGCTTGGTTGTTTGCTTGCAGACATTTTATTACCCAGCTAGATAACATCATCAGTGCTAGTGAGTGTTGCTTGCTTCCTGTTTATATACAGTAGATCTGAGCTTGGTTGTTTTCTTGCAGACGTTTCATTACCCAACCAGGTATTATCATCAATCCTAGAAGGTAGTGGGGTTTGTAGAGTGGAGGAGAAAGAGGAGGACTGTGAGGTCCTTGGTGCTCTCTGAGCTTGGTTTCATCTTCAGTAGTAGTTACATCATGGGAGTTACAGTTGGTTGCAAAGCAATCACCAGAGGTCAAGCTAGCAAGGCTACTCCTTGACAAACCGACTCCCCATACTTATACTCAGTCTACTTTCTCTTCATATATGTGCACTTCAACACACAATTCTCAGCAGCTCCCATGCTGGCTTTTGGTTCTTCAATTTGCATTGACCAAAAACTCATCCCTTTGTTGCTGATGTCATTTACTCTACCTGAAACACGACGAGATATATTATCTCATATATTTTTTTAAAGCAAAGATTGTGTGGTGGGAATTCCTCGTCTTTATATATAAAAAAATCTCCAGCAGCCCCATCACATTCTTTAACCCTGTTCTAGCATACTTTCTGATTCATCTTCTCTCTCTTCCCTTATTCTCCTTCCTTGCTTTTTTCTCTCGTCTCCCATTTCCTTTCTTATTACCCTGCCAAGTTCAGTCATGCCAAAAATAACATGATTACTTGTCTCGGGTCTCATAACACCTGCCCTGCTTAGTCTGACTATAACTGCTCAATTAGGCCAGGCACACAAAAGAGATTACTGGAATAATCCCACCTTAACTTAAAAGGCATTTTGTCCTGCTCCGAGGAGCAACACTGAGAGAACAGAAGGACATTGCTCAGGCTGCATCAGTGCACTTATGCTCATGAGTGTGTGTCTTGTGACACATTTTCTCTTTATGTGGCACTTACCACCATTACAGAAAGAAGCATCTAATGGAAAGATGTGCCCATGTCTAGATTAGCCATTGATTTCTTGAAATTGGTTCCTTATTGTCATTGCTGAGTGCAAGGAACCTGGAACAAGGTCAGTCCTGATGATTTTGTGCATGGCTTGGTTTTAGCAAATGTGTGTCCAATGGGGGCATTTATTTCCTTGCCTGGGAATGTGAAATCTTAACCTTGAGACTCTGAAAACTATGGGCTGCTTCTGGCAAGGGTGAACATCTACATGGTGTGGGATAGCATCACTTATTTTGACAAGTTCCCAATTTAACCCAAACCAACCTTTAAACATGTGCTGACATATTAAAAGGAGTATTCGGATAGCTCTCTGTCTAAAGGTATCTGTTCCTCACCAATAATTTTCTAGAAGAAAAGGAGAAAAGAGGAAGAGGAGGAGAAGACGAAGAAGAAAACTTTATTGACTAAGTCAATTGACTGTATCTGAAACAAAAAAACTGAAACAAAAAGTCAAATAGATACAAAGAAAACAAAACTTCATAATAAATAGTCGCCCTTACAGTTCAATCTGATCTAGGTATTCTTCCCTCTTTGAGATGGCCTTTGAAATGAAGGGTGCAGCCTTACTGGTGATATGTGAGTCCATTCCCTGCAATAAGTAAGACTGCTTCTCCTGGGTGCTCCAACATTTTTTAGTTTTTAAGTAAGGATCTAAGAAAACAGCCCTTAAAGGAGAATATTTGTAGCTCAGTGTTCAAATGAGGGGTCCTTGGTGCTCTTTGAACTTGTTTCTTTTGCAGATGTTTCATTACCTGAACTAGGTAACATCATCAGTGCTAGCACTGATGATGTTACCCAGTTAGGGTAATGAAACATCTGCAAAAAAAACCAGGCAAGCTCAGAGAGCACCAAGGACAGTGGTGGGATTCAGCCAGTTCGCACCACTTCGGCAGAACCGGTAGCTAATTTTTTTGTTGCCCAAGCCCAGAATGGACTTCCGGTAATTGCATCCACACAGAGAACTGGTTGTTCACATATTTGAATCCCATCACTATCCAAGGACCCCCCAAAATAGCCCTTCCTGGAGAGTACAATTTGCAGTCCATAAGAATGTGACCAATGTCTTCAGTGGCTGGTGCTCCACAAACACGCAGTCTTTCTTCAACTGGGATTCCATCAAAGGAAGAGGAGGAAGATTCTTCCCAGAGTGAGTTGCTTTACATCCCTGATACTCTTTTGAGATGCAAACCACTAGTCTCTCTGTTTGGAGGAGTTAGTGCATGGACCCATGGCAGGAGAGTACAGAGGACTGCTTGATGCTTTGTGCATCTGAATGCCATCTCCAGAGCATCCATAACAAACAAACAAATTATGGGACAAGCAGTTGAGAAGCATAAGTTCATGTCATCTGAATAACAATAGTTCTTGTCTCTGCTATATCTCCTCTTGAAACCAGTTTTGAAATCTGGGCAAATGTCCCTAAGCTCTAAAAATAGTTTGGGGAGAGAAAAAAAAAAGCCACAGATGTCCAAGACACAGCAATCATTCCTATTTTTTTGGAGGTTGCCAACAATTCTAGGAGATGTGCCACATTGGTGTCTTTTTGTAGCTTTGACAAGGGGAGGGGAACAGTACTTTTGATCTATTCTTAGTTGAGGTACCACTAGCCACATGGTGACCGTGTCAACTAACATGGTCTAACTACTAACTGCTACATTTTGGATTGGTTAATAATTTAAGGAAACCAAGTAATTTTGCTGATTTGGGGTTGCTGTTCAGATCCCAAAAGCCACCGATGAGATGTGTTGCTGATTATAAAAAATGAAGCAACTTCCACTTTTTTTTTTTTTTTGGCAAATTCAGTTTTGTAAAGCAAGTCTACTTCGTCTTTCAAAAAGAATGAGAGAGAAGGTAGCTGAGATGATGTAATTTTTCTATTCCTTCCCTGCCCTCCTCAATCCAAATTGCTAAATAATCCAGACAACAAATAGCTATTCCATCAGGAAATCGAGGTTCTTGTCTAGCTTTGCCTAATAAAATATTAAACAAAGCCTTGACAGGGTGACTTGGATGGAGCTGATGCAATCAGATAAAGAACTGGTTTCCTTTGAGGACACACCATGATTTATCATCTCCTGAAAAAAAAAATCTAAATAACCCTATGGAGCAACTTTAAATATTTAATAAATCCAAGATGAATGTGTGTGAATGTTAAGTCCTCACCCAGCCTCCTGCCTCTGATCTTAAGGATCAGATTTATCACACATTGCTTTTTGGAGTTGTCTTGAGGGGGATTTCAGATCCAACTGACAGAAGCAAGAAGAGTGATTAAATGGTTATTCCAGATAGAGAAAGACTTGGCTATCAGCTTTGTTCTAACTCTGGAAGAAGATGGCGGTGGTAGTATGGATGTTGCAAATGACAGTGCACCATCAATCATGGATGTGCATGTATTAAGTAAGCATGGCATCCAGGATCAGTAAGCAAGGAATACTTCAGCAGCAAACAGACACAGGCATCCTGGTGTTGATTTTCCTTCTCCTGTGGAATACACCATTGCTATTGCGGCAGCTGCCAATTCTCCATAGGTTGGCCTAAAATTAATTTTGAAAAAGGGCAGAAACACATCATAGAAGGAGTGCAGAGAAGAGAAACAAAGATGATTAGGGGACTGGAGGCTAAAACATAGGAAGAACAGTTGCAGGAATTGGGTATGTGTAGTTTAATGATAAAAAGAATTAGGGGTGACATGATAGCAATGTTCCAATATCTAAAGGGTTGCCACAAAGAAGAGGGGATCAAGCTATTCTCCAAAGCATGTGAAAGCAGGACAAGAAGCAATGGATGGAAATTAATTAAGAAGAAAACCATCCTAGAACTAAGGAGACATTTCCTGAGAGTGAGAACAATTAACTAGTGGAACGGCTTGCCTCCAGAAGTTGTGGGTGCTCCATCGCTGGAAGTTTTTAAGAAGAGACTGGGCAACCATTTGTTCAGAATGGTATAGGGATTCCTGCTTGAGCAGGGGGTTGGACTAGAAGACCTCCAAGCTCCCTTCCAACTCTGTTATTCTGTTAAAGATTGTATGGCCACCACAAAACAAGCAAAATTCGGAGTTTGCTTTTACATTAACTATAGGGTGGAATTGTGACAGTAGCAAGTGGCAGCACATAACCAACCCAGGCTGATGGTAGAAAAGCTAAACAAGGTTGGGGTCTAGTTAATGCTTGGTTAGGAAATCCCAGGAAGTCTTGTGACTGCAGACAAGACCAGGGGAAGTCCATAAAATGCCATGTATTCAGGAAGTCACAAGGGGCTAAGCTTGACTTGAGGGAATTTCACCTTTTAAAAATCTTTAAAACACCAGGAAAGACGTGTTTAAAAAGCAGGAGATCTGAAACTCGTATGAATCCAGTAGACATTTCCTGATTATGTTTTCATCAAATTCTAGCTGGAATCCTGCTCCTTCAACCCATTCTTGAAGTTATATTCTTGTCCATAAGAAGACGGGCAAATCAGAATTAAACAATTTTGCCTTTCCTTTGTTATCTCTTACACTTTTGCCATCTTCCCAGAGCAGCTGTTAAGGTTATTTCTTTTTCTGTTCTTTTAATTTTGAATGTACCCAAATAAGCTTTTTCTCCGATAGCTTTAGCATCCTTCACAAAGCTCAGCTCATTTTGAGGTTTAGCTTTCTGAAAAACAATATCAAGCTCTCTCCATATCACATGCCCCCTTTCTTGGTGACCTCTTGTTTCTATCTTTTTTATTGGTTTTGTTTTTAGATCTTCACTGTGTTTTTTTGTGCAGCTCCACTCTCATCTTCTGTTGTCTTCCAGTGCTTTTTAGTTGGGGTTGTTGCTATTGTTGGAATTGTTTGTGATCATGCTTCCAATAGCACATTTTTAAGGATCTCCTGTCCATCTTAGATTCTTTCTCATTTATCTTCTCCTGCTCTGCCATCCTACGCATCTTTCTTTTGGGTTTATTAAAATCTATGTTGTACATTACATCCTATTCAGCTTTACTTCTCACTCATATCAAGGATTCCAGCATTGCAAGATCTGTTTTTCCTGGGTATGCAAGCCTTGACTTTTTCCCCCCAGGACTTTCCTTCTAATTATTAGTAAATCAAGGAGGGTCTCCTTGTTCTTTCTTCTACTTTTAAAAGAAGCAGTAAGAGAATTTGTTTCCCAATAGAGGTCAAGATGACCAAAGCCATTCATCACTACTACTACTTTAAAGCCTTGTAGTTTATTTTTATTTTTTTTGGAACACATTAGCTACAACTTTTTCCAGCCTGGACACCAGAACAGTGTTGTTTTTCCGCCTTCTTCCACTTAGTTGAAGCCAGATGCTCTCAGCAGCAGTACCAAGTCATTCCTTTGGATTTCTGTTCAAATGTGAATATTTTTAATCAGAAAATATCCACATCGCTGCACTCATCAAAGGCACATCGTGTATTGAAAAGCTTGCAACCCAAATATTGACAATGAGGAGACAACAGGGGAAGGAGAGGGAAAGAGAGATGGAGACAAGAATGAACAACAATAAAATATGTCCTTAATTTTATTGTACATATTCAGGTGTGCTCTCTCTCCCCCACTCTCTCCCCATCTCTGTGTATACAGATCATGGATATGGTAGGATTTGTTAGAAGAGAAATGTTATGCCATTGTTTGCTAGTGTAATTTCTGAGACGAGCCTTAGGGATTTGTCACCTGACAGTTTGTTGAGTTGCCTGAATTACAACTTGAGCATAAGGAACTGAAAAAAAGTATGCAGTTCTTGTATAGTCAGGAAGTCGTCTTAATGGTAATGTTAATTGTCTCCCCCTTAGCTTTTAAGCACAGATTTTGCATCTGTCCAGCTCCTTGACACAAAAGCAGGAAATTAATTTTATTTTTGGCAGGTATGTATAGCTTTCCAAAAACTGAGCCAGGGATATCTTTGCTGCTGTAGGAACAGGCCTAAGTATCAAATAGGCATTGAGATTTAATAATGCACCTTTTCAATCAAATTGTCATAATCATAAAACTGCCACCAGTCTTTGGAAGAACATCAGTATGCTTATTTTTCATCAATGGCACATGGAATCCATTTTAGGATGGTGATCAGATCCAATGGATCTCATGGGATTTGGAAACATGCCTTGCTAAAGGACCTCTGAAACCTCACCTTTGAAATCATATGGTTTCTTTACAGATACAACCATGAAGTCTTTCCTTATCACCAGTTCGAAAATGTGAACATCTTCTACTCTCTATTTAGAAAGATCTGGCTGCAGGTGATGGATGTTTCCCAGAATCTAGAGAGGACTTGCAAGTTGAAATGCATGATACTGAATCACATGATATACAGATCAATAGTCTAACAATGCTATGAATCAGCTTTCAAGAG
The DNA here is from genome assembly GCF_001527695.2 of Protobothrops mucrosquamatus. Taxonomy (NCBI): domain Eukaryota; kingdom Metazoa; phylum Chordata; class Lepidosauria; order Squamata; family Viperidae; genus Protobothrops; species Protobothrops mucrosquamatus. Next base: position 237,067 of record NW_015388593.1, read on the forward strand.
GAGCCCTGACTTTTTTGGACATTAATGTGTTCTCTTCTATCCGGCCATCCAGTGATCATTTTGCCATTATGGGAAAGGCAGAAAGCAAAAAAAAATTCTCTACCCCTCTTCTTATCTTCCCAATCTGATTAACATCTTTCCATTTGTTCAAACCTTGTCTCCTGCGAAAGGGCTAAGCCTCCTACTCTTGACCCATCCTTGAAGGATCTTCTTCGCTTTAGCTGACCATGTTTATGGACTTTCTCTATAGAAATACATTCCTCAGAATAGGCTGCACAGATTATGAAACCCACATTTCTAGCTTTCCCATCTCAGCCTCGTGTGGGTGCATCGCAGTCCCAAATATTTGGAGGCCACCAGGTTGAAGAAGATCTCTTAGGTACTGGGTGCAAAGGCAAGGGCAATGGGAGAACATTTTTCAGCCAGGAAATACTGTCTCTGCAAAGTTCTACTATAAAACCAGGCTAGTTGTATTCCCCAGCTGCAAGCTTTCAGGAGGGCATAATTTAAAAACCAATCTTCCCTTTTAAAAGAGAACAGGAGGAGAAAAGCTTCCCATGAAATCAGTTGCTAGCTATGGAGACCCGTCTAGTAGTGGAACAGAAGAGAGCTTCTTCTAAGCTTGCAAAACAGCCAGTTCAATGACCTTCAGGGGAGAGGAATCTAATGTTGCTAGCAACAGAAAATACATTTGCAAACTAATTAAAACTCTGCATGCCTTTAAGGGGCTTTCTTCACCTGACTATTCCCACACCTGATACAGCTAGCAGGGAAAGAGAAAGGGAGCAGGTGAAGTTTTTGATGGGAACAACTTTTTGATGCAGTGGCACTGGAAAATTGTGGGTTCAGTCACAAGCAAACTGTATTTAATGAAATCTTTCTTCTGTCTGTAGTTATTTCCATCATGGAGCAATTGCAGAGGGTGGGATCCTGATCCTGGGAGAAGATGCAGTTGCTTTAAAGAGTTGAAGACCGATGCTTATGGTGGGCCTCTTTCCAAAGCACACCACCATGCCCTTGTGAAAAAATATATATAACACAAATTGGTGAATCAGAGCACAAGAGTGAACTTAGAGTATCTTTTATCATCATTCAGATAAACTTGCGACGATGTAAAGCCCGACCTTATTACTTCTATATTGGCGTAATGATGGTTGGATGATGGTAGAGAGGACCATCAATCACTAGCAAGGAAATGATTACAAACAGAAGGAAAATTGCACTGGGCAAGAATGTGATACAGTAACTTAGATTTCTGCTTGATTTCTTCTCTTGTTATTAGTTTATAATCTCCATCAGAAGATGGATCGTTAACAGTATAAAATGCCATAGTAAGTGACAAGGGAAGGAGAAGGATCTGCTTTGCCATAAGTGCATTGAAACCCACCCATCTGGATCGCTCAATTTAGAACTAAAATAAAGAGGACAGGGCAGTGTTAGGCTTTAGCCTAATTGACTGACTCTTTAGCAGACTTGGACAAGAAGGGGTGCATTGATAAGAGTACCTAGCCTGCTTGCTGAAGGTCCCATGCTTAAACTCCACCATCTCCAGAGATGGTTAAAAATATTCCTGGAAAACTCCTGCTGTTGATCCCAAAGGTGCTTTTCAAAAGGCAACTGGACCTTCTTGGTTCTTTTTCTTTTCTTTTCTTTTGAAAATGTTTCACTTTTCACCCAAGAAACTTCTTCGGTTCTTCTGAACTGAAGAAGCTTCTAGGATAAGAAGCAAAATGTTTTTTAAATAAAATCAAGAAAGTCCAATTGCCTTTGGAAAACTACCTTTGAGACAACCTGAGTGACTGAGAATCTCCATAGATTCCTGCTGGTAAATTCCTGACGTTTAGGTTAGGTAGACTAAAGGATCTATAGCCCAGCATAAAGCAACTTCCTACCAGTATGTTCCTGAAACGTAGCTCGTACAATTAGAGCAAAGCTATGATTTTACTCAGCACTGGAAGGGCACCCTGAGACATGTGATATGGACACATGAGTCACCTGCAATTTATGCTGTGGAACTAAGGAACAGCATAATGGAAACCGGAGAGGAACAGATGTTCCCCAAGGACAGTAAACAAACAAGGGTTGCAAGCACTGAGGTTTTTTGTGAGGAGCAGATGGGCTTTGTGTCACCCTTCTCCAACAGACCTCCAGGAGTGACTCAAAAGGCTAACAGTGACCTTCCGACTTCTAACAAGGTTGCTCTGATACAGGCCTTTGCAGGAGACAATGTTGGTGACTCTGAAAGGCAGAGTGGAGCAGATAAGTGGCATGCCGAAGATGTAGGCCAGGATGGTTAAGCGATACCCCCAAAATGGCACAAATTATTTCTGCTTCAAGAAGTCAACTCGAGAAGCTGCAGAATTGAAACCAAGCTAAAGGGTTTTCCACCTGCCAAGCTGAAATGCTCCCCACACATTATTGAATTGGCAGAAAACTATGCTGGCATGAAATTGGCTGTTCACGTTGCTGATCCTTATCCAGTCTCTATTGTCTGAGTTTCAAGTCACAGCAGTCCTTTGACTTCCCTCTGAGATAAAAAGGGAGAAAGCCAAACAGATTTTATGCACCTTGAGACCACCCATGGCTGGTGTTGAAGTGAGGGTGAAAGGCATTTTTTTTTTAAACACCAAAGAGCTAATGGTGACTTAAACTTGTTTTACTCACTGGCTGGAAATGAGAGGAATGTTAATTCATGGGGACCACAGCAGACAAAAAAATGGTGCGGAGATGTTTTTAGAACATAGAATAATAGGGTTGGAAGGGATCTTGAAAGTCTTCTAGTCCAACCCGCTGCCCATGGCAGGAGATCTGTACCATTCCAGACAAATGGCTGTCTAGTTTCTTCTTGATAATCTCTGGTGATGGAGAACCCACAACTTCTGGAGGCAAGCCATTCCACTGATTAGGAAATTTCTCTTTAGTTCTAGGTTGCTTCTCTCCTTGATTAGTTTCCATCCGTTGCTTCTTGTCTTGCCTTCAGGTGCTTTGGAGAATAGCTTGACTCCCTCTTCTTTGTGGCAGCCCCTCAAATATTGGAACAGTGCTATCATGCCACCTCTAGTCCTTTTCACTAGACTAGACATGGCCAATTCCTGCAACCATTCTTCATATGTTTTAGTCTTCAGTTCCTTAATCATCTTTGTTGCTCTTCTCTGCACTCTTTCTAGAGTTCCAACATCTTTTTTATATTGTGGAGACCAAAAGTGGATGCAGCATTCCAAGTATAGTTCTACCAAGGCATTACACGGTGTTATTAACATTGGACACCATCCATTGAGATACACAGGACTGTTTTTCCTTCTGTTGTCTTCTTCTGCTGCTTCTTCTGTGGCCCATGCAAAAAGCATCTTTGATGTGTCCAGTAGATCTTCTACCTTCCCTTTTGTCTCCAACCCAACCAAGCAAACTTTCCCATCAGTTTTAACTGGAAATATTTGGAGAAGTTTTTAACTGATGAAAATTGTACGCAAAACTTAGCTCATGAAAGCATTGCATGCAATGAAACAAATTAAGTAGCCACCTAGGGAGACAAAGGTAGTTGGAAAGAAAGGACAGCACAGATAAGAACAGATCAAAGAAGCTGGAGGGGAACAAAATTTGCTCAAGGAAGAAGGCTTAGCATGGCATGAAAATAATTGTAGCCGATTGCCTGAAGACCCTTGTTTTTTTCCATGCATTTTCTTCTATCCTTTAATTCCAAGGCTTCCAACCTTGGTCAGCTGCTGCAATATTTTATCTGCCAGCTCTGGGCTTTCCCACTAGAGGTTGAAGAAGACATGATTAATAAAAAGAGAGTCCTGTTCACAGATGGTCCCACTCAGTGGAGACAGCTGCAGACTCTTTAAAAGGATGAAGATGGAGCCTTGCAGTTTTAATTTTCTCATTCCTGTTTACTGATTTGGAAAGGCATTCATCTTCTCCGAGTAATTTACAACACTACTGCTCTTATTTAATCTCCCCATGAAATGTGCAACTGGGTTAAACATGTGCATTAGATTCCTTCTGACCCATATTTCTTGGCTGCAAGAATTGAAGAATTTGTCTGGTAGGCTGCCATGAATATCGAGTGGACCTTGCGAGGTGTTCATACTCTTAGGACTAAAGCGATGCACAACATCCTTGCAAGTGTCTTTTGCATGGGTTGTTGAAACAGACCTGCTTCAGATCACAACCTATTTCACACACAACCCTAAGTCAGTGGTTCTCAACCTTTTCTTTAGTACAGACCCCCTTTAAATAACTTTTATGACCACAGACTATGCCCACAGACCCCCAAGACTTAACTCAAGATGTAAAGCACTAGACTGCATCAAATATTTATGGACTCCTGTGATGACATTTCCCCCCCACCGTCCCCTCCCCTCAGGGGTCTGTGGACCACAGGTTGAGAACTGCCCTAAGACATCAGATTGGTTTTGACTTAGCATATTGTCTGAAACCAGACTGTGGTAGTTTGCACAATTAAGTTTAGGGCTTAAGGTGTGCTGACCTTGTGGTTTATTAACCAAGCTTTGGTTGAACCAACCATGGTTAGATATGTTGTGTGCCTACTCTATCTGAAAGCTCTTCAGCAATGTCCTACAATGGCTAGTAAATCCGTAAGTATATATATATATATATATTGAGAGGTGAATTTGCTTTCAGTTTCTAAGCCCAATTTCTCAGCAAGGTTTCCTTTTTGTGGGGAGTTAATTCAATCTTGCATACTAATGTAATCTTCTTATTGCAAATAAGCCAGTCTGACAGATACTTTTAAGAAGAGATGTGGATTTTGAAAAGCTTCTTGATGGCACTGTCAGTAATTAGAATGTAATTGATGTAATTGAGAGCCCAAGGCCTTTTTGTTAAACTTATCTGCATATTTTTAACACTTTATTAAATCTTTGTTTGTAGTAGTTTTCCTGCTCCCTGCCATCGTGTTCCTATTTGTACATTATCTAGCTACTGTTTGCTCCCAGCTAGAGATAAATTCAAACTAATCATGGCTCTCTTTGCAGTTTGCCACATACCTTCTAAGAAAAATCACCAGGTGTCAAATATTTCATTGCTGCTACTAAGAACAAGGACTGAAAAGGACAGTGAACAAATTTATATCCAAACCGAGTTTCCATTTGGTTGAACTGTTGCTTATATTCACAATCTTTCTCCTTTATTCCTTCTTCTACCTTACCACTTCCAAAGCCTTACCCAGGTATTGTTTAATGCTATTGCTATTTTACTGAGATTATCAATATATTTTAAAAATGAAAATAAAGATGGGGAAGAGGGGGAGGAAAGAAGAGGAAGAGAGAAGTGTGGGACAAAGGGACAAAAAAAAAAGATCAACTTCCAACTATTTTCAGCTCACTCAAATAAAGATAATAAAATTACTCCCTCGAGTAAATAGCTATTTAATCAGCAAATCCCAAAGTCAGAATTTTATCTATCTTGAATATAAAATCTAGAAATGGTTTCCAAGTTGAAACAAAATTAGATGTATTCTTTTCTTTGATTAAAGCAGATAATTTGGCCATCTCTGCTAGTTCCATCAGTTTTCCCAGCCATTCTTCCATCGTTTTCCATACTGAGCCCTGGTGGTGCAGTGGTTAGAATGCAGTATTGCAGGCTAACTCTGCCCACTGCCAGGAGTTTGATCCTGACAGGGCTCAAGATTGACCCAGCCTTCCATCCTTTCGAGGTCGGTAAAATGAGGACCCAGATTGTTGGGGACAAATATGCTGACTCTGTAAACTGCTTAGAGAGGGCTGTAAAGCACTATGAAGTGGTATATAAGCCTAAGTGCTATTGCTATCCTTCCTTCCTTCCTTCCTTCCTTCCCATGGTGACCCAGTGGTTAGAATGCAGTATTGCAGGCTAACTCTGCCTACTGCCAGCAGTTGAATCCTGACTGGCTCAAGATTAACCCAGCCTTCCAGTCTTCTGAGGTTGGTAAAATGAGGACAGATTGTTGGGGAGGGGGGCAATAGGCTGACTCCATAAACCGCTCAAAGAGTGCTATAAAGCACTATGAAGTGGTATATAAGTCTAAGTGCTATTGCTATTGTGGAATTAGTGTATCTTTTCATTTTTGCCTGGAAAACATTCTCACTGTAAGCAACAGCAAATACAACAACAAACCTCTTGTTCTTTTGCCCAAGTCTCTTGTCCAATAAGCCCATTTTTAATGCTGTTCCTCAGATATTTTTCAGTCTTTGGAGTGTCCTAAAATTCTCCTCACTATAAGTCACATAGGACTATGACTCAATTGGTTAGTTATATTCTTCTGAACATTTAAGCTTCATTGATAATTTTCTGAACATTAACCACAATGATTTTACCATCACTGTACCAAAAGTAGCACTAAAGCCAGCACTGGATTTCTCTCACTTCCGTAGTGCTGGGTGATGCAATGGCTTCTTCTGTTCACACTCAAACCCTGCTTTCCCCCCCCCATAATAATTCTTTTTCTAATTTTTAAAAGACCACCTAATCAGTGAACATGCCGGGTGATTTTGGAAAAGACGTAATTCCATCTAGCTGTCTTCTAAATACCGGGGTCTCTGTCACAGACTAACAAAACCATCTGATAGAGAAACATTTATAATATGAACCTGTCTCACTCGTTAGTCAGGTTTGTACTTCTGTTCCCCGATGCTTTATTTTGGAACGGGGAAGTTAAGGGAATGATGTTTCTGTAGTTTAATTGTTTGGGCACTGTATGTGATTTGCATTATATTTTTTTGTTCCTTCGCTTAAATATGTTTTGGATTGGGAATCCAATGTGAAACTTTAGAGCAAGGATGAAAAAGCAAATAAAGCTTGTGTTATATAATATATGTGATAGGGGATTATCATTTTACAACAGGACCTGTTTGGCATACTAAGAGCAAATGGAGTCCCTAAGTCAGAAATGATATTATTTCAGCCACAAAAGGAAGGGGCAGAGAATTGTGTTCCTCAATTGTGTGGTCTGTTTCGCTAATCTACATAGCACAGGCTCTTGCTGTGTCTTTTTAAAAAAAATATTTTTACAATGAAATCAAAGCAGGAAGGTAACAAATATTTTTACTTTTTTTCCCCCCAAATTTAGAGCACTTGTAGAAAACCAATAGCCAATCAGAACTTTCCCTTCCTGGCCAATCAGCAATTTTTCTCCTCCCATATGCTCACTTTCATGCTGAAACCCAAATTCCACTGTATCCCTGTCTATTAAATCAAAAAGATTTTAAGAATGTATTTTAGATGCTCCTCAAAAGCCATTGAAGTCTCTGTCCTTTGTAGTGTGACTCCTTTGCTTGTCTCAATTTCCTAAATTCAAGCCAGAACAGCAGGATTGTGAACAAATGTCCCTTCTAGAGATTCCCATCTTTTTTAAAAAAAACTTCTTTGCACATTTAGTTCACTTGTATGTAGAGTGTAGAGAACCACAGAGATGACGACTTTGGAGAAAGAATAAGGCAGTTAGCAGAAGACCATTTAATCTCAGGAAGAAAAGAGAACATGACAAAGAAATTAAGCAGACACTCCCTTAACTGTCCTTGGTATAGGAGGGGAAAAAAGATTTCCAATATTCTGTTATTATCTTCTGTATCGATGTTTCTCAAACTGGGCAACTTAAAAATGTGTGGACTTCAATTCCCAGAATTCCATAGTCCATTGGCTGGGGAATTCTGAGAGTTAAAGTCCACCCATCTTTAAGTTGCCAAGAGTGAGAAACACTGATTTATATCAATAAACTAGAGTTAAAATATTTCATATGGAATCTGCTTTCCTGGCTGGGGTTACTTTGAAGGTCTGACAATCTCTACACACTGAATGTTGCTGTATCTGTCGCAGTGCTTAGTGCTTAAAAATAGAAGGGGACTGTCTGCATTAAACCTTCTTACTCCATAGGAAGAAGCTGGGGGGAAAAAAAGTACAAAGATAAACATTCAAGGACAGCATCCACTAATCAAAAGGGGTTCAATCCGATTTAATGGTCGAAATGCACCTCTGTTTGGAAAAAATAAATAAATAAAAGTTATATCTTCATTCCTGCCATTGTCATAACCTGGTGAAAGGATTGCCCTGTCTGGAATTTGAAGTGGGAAGTCAGAAATTTAGAGACTGAAATCCCAGAGAAATCCTGAGCTTGTTGAAGAAAGAGCTTGTTAAGGAAAATATCAAAAGAATTTTGAAAGATTCCTTCTTGCACTCCAATTGTTTCTCAAATGAAGTTCCTTATACAAGTGAACAGAATTTTAGAACAACAGCCAAACTGTAAATAGAAATATGTTTCTTATCACTAACAGTCAATCAAATATTGTACCATCTGGTCTTTGTCTATTAAAAGTCCTTGCCTCTTTCCCCTACCCCCATAAAAAGAAACACCTGCAAGATTAATTATTGCTTCCACCAGTATCAGCTGTTAGGTCTGCATTTGATTGCAGTTTTTTGGATCAGCCCCATACGATTATCCAGGTATGTTGGAGAAAATGCCTAATAATTCCTTTCGTTTAAATCAGTTAGGAGCTTGAGGAAAATATTATTTGCACCACCATTCTGGGGGGAAACTAATAGCCTGTTTGAATGTGTAATAATATGTAATAATATAATATACACATTTTGCTGGGCAATATTCCATTTACTGGAATGATATAACCCATGTTTAGTGTTGCATCCAATTTAGATTTTTATCCTGCTGTCTTTGGTTGCATCTGCAGCAGCAATTTCATTACTGCATCTTCATTTAGCTAAATCTTTGTCCTGGGTGGTTCTCTTGTTGGCATGAATATAAAGTTAGAATACCTTCCTTTCCCTTCTCTTCTATTTTCATAGAGTGAAGTAGAAGCTGAAGTGACTGGCTTAAAGACATTGGAGTGCCTGCTCTTGGTTTCTCCTCTTTTTTTGTCTAATGAAGTGATATGTCTCTCTAGGATTCAGATCTTGAAAGTGTTTTCATTCAAAGTGAAGGTCTGGCAGTGATTATCTGCCAGAGTAGACGATGGTGCTTAGTCTCGTCCCTCCCTTGACTGGAAATCACAACTGGGCAATTCTGAAAGAGTCCTCCATTATCCAAATCAATGCTGGATCACAAGGAGGTGCTGGTATAAATTTAATCTTAAGAATTGTGAACTTGGAAGGGACCAGAAGGGCAATTTAATCCAACCCTTTACAACAGGGGCCTTCAAACTTGGCCCTTTTATGACTTGTGGACTTCAACTCCCAGAATTCCTCAGCCAGGCATGCTGGATGAGGAATTCTGGGAGTTGAAGTCCACAAGTCATAAAAGGGCCAAGTTTGAAGACCCCTGCTTTACAATGTGTGGGATACTCAGTAAAACTACCCATCTGGGATGGCTGTCTAGACTCTTTTTATAACCCTCAAAGATGAAGAACATGCACTCTCTGTAATCACATGGTTCCACTGTTGGTTAGCTGCTAC